>NW_007726178.1:440355-597378 GCF_000696425.1 Galeopterus variegatus | reverse complement strand
GGTTCCTTGTATATTCTGGATATTAATCCTTTGTCAGATACATATTTTGCAAATATTTTCTCCCATGCTGTTGGCTGTCTTTTAACTCTGTTAATTGTTTCTTTTGCTGTGCAGATGCTTTTTAGTTTGATATAATCCCATTAGTTAATTTTTCATTTGGTTGCCCGTGCTTTTGGGGTCATATTAGTGAAGTCAGTGCCCAGTCACACTTCCTGGAGTGTTTCCCCTACATTTTAATTAAGAACTTTTATTGTTTCAGGGTGTATATTTAATTCTTTAATCCATTTTGAGTTGATTTTAGTATATGGTGAGAGGTATGGGTCTAGTTTCATTCTCCTGCATATGGATATCCAGTTATCCCAGCACCATTTGCTGAAGAGGCAGTCTCTTCCCCAGTGTATAGGCTTGGTGCCTTTGTCAAAGATCAGATGGCTGTAGGTGTGTGGGTTTGATTTCTGGATTCTCTATTCTATTCCATTGATCAGTGTGTCTGTTTTTATGCCAGTACCATGCTGTTTTGGTTATTATAGCTTTGTTGTATAGTTTAAAGTCAGGTAGTATTATGCCTTCAGCTTTATTTTTTTTTGCTCAGAATTGCTTTGGCTATGTGTGGTCTTTTTTTTATTCCATATAAATGTCTGCATAGTGTTTTCTAGTTCTAAGAAAAATGTCATTGGAATTATGATGGGGATTGCATTGAATTTTTATATCACTTTGGGTAGTATGGACATTTTCACAATGTTGATTCTTCCAATCCAAGAGCATGGGATATCTTTCCATCTTCTTGTGTCCTCTTTAATTTCTCTCAATGGTGGTTTGTAGTTCTCATTATAGAGATTTTTCACATCCTTGGTGAACTCAATTCCTAAGTATTTTATTTTTTCAGTGGCTATTGTAAATGGGCAGGCTTTCTTGATTTCTCTTTCTGCATGTTCTCTATTGGAGAAAAGAAATGCTACTGATTTTTGTGTGTTGATTTTGTATTGTGCAACTTTGCTGAAATCATTTATCAACTCTAAGAGTTTTTTTGTAGAGGCTTTAGGCTGTTCGATATATAGGATCATGTCATCCGCAAAGAGGAACAGTTTGACTTCATCTTTTCCAATCTGGATGCCGTTTATTTCCTTCTCTTCTCTGACTGCTCTGGCTAGTACTTCCAATACTATGTTGAATAGGAGTGGTGAGAGTGGGCATCCTTGTCTAGTTCCTGTTCTTAAAGGAAAAGCTCTCAGCTTTTCCCCATTCAGGATTATACTGGCAGTGGGTTTATCATATATAGCTTTAATTATGTTGAGATACTTTCCATCTATACCTAACTTATAGAGAGTCTTTATCATGAACGAGTGTTGAATATTATCAAATGCTTTTTCAGCTTCTATAGAGATGATCATATGGTCCTTGTGTTTGATTTTATTGATATGGTGTATCACATATATTGATTTGTGAATGTTGAACCAACCTTGCATCCCTGGGGTGAATCCCACTTGATCATGGTGTATAATTTTACATATGTGTTGCTGTATTCTGTTAGCTAGTGTTTTATTGAGGATTTTTGCATCTATGTTCATCAAGGATATCAGCCTGTACTTCTCTTTTATAGTTGTATCTTTACCTGGTTTTGGTATCAGTTGTATCTTTACCTGGTGTTGTTTGCTTCATAGAATGAGTTTGGGAGAATGGCCTCTGTTTCAATCTTTTGGAATAGTTTGTAAAGAATCAGTGTCAATTGCTCTTTGAATGGTAGAATTCTGCTATGAATCCATCTGGTCTTGGGCTTTTCTTTGTTGGGAGACTTCTGATAATGGCTTCAATCTCTTTTATTGTTATTGGTCTGTTCAGATTTTCTACATCATCTTGGCTCAGTTTTGGTAGTTTGTGGGTATCCAGAAATTTACCCATTTCCTCCAGATTTTCAAATTTGTGGGCATGTAGTTGTTTATAGTAGTATCTAATGATTCCTTGTATTTCAGAGGTATCAGTTGTAATATCACCTTTTTCATTTCTAATTTTTGTTATTTGTGTCTTCTCTCTTCTTTTTTTAGTTAGCCGTGCTAATAGTTTGTCAATTTTATTTATCTTTTCAAAAAACTAACTTTTTGATTCATTGATCTTTTATATTGTTTTTGGGGTTTCAATTTCATTAAGTTCTCCTCTGATCTTAATAATTTCTTTCCATCTGCTAACTTTGGGTTTGGATTGTTCTTGTTTTTCTAGTTCTTTAAGTATTAGGTTGTTCACTTGCCATCTTTCCATTCTTCTGAAGTAAGCATTTAATGTGATAAATCTCCCTCTTACTACTGCTTTTGTAGTATCCCACAGGTTTTGGTATGATGTATCATTGTTTTCATTAGTTTCAGTAAATTTTTTGATTTCCTGTTTAATTTCTTCTTGGACGCATAGGTCATTAAGTAGAATGCTGTTTAATTTCCATGTGTTTGTATAGTTTCCAGACTTTCATTTCTTATTGATTTCTAATTTTAGTCCATTGTGATCTGAGAAAATACATGGGATAATTCCAGTTTTTTTGAATTTGTTGAGACTTGATTTGTGACCTAACATGTGATCTATCCTGGAGTATGATCCATGTGCTGATGAGATGAATGAATATTCTGAGGTTGGATGGAATGTTCTGTAGATATCTGTCAAGTCCAATTGGTCTAGAGTGTTGTTTAGATCTTGTGTTTCTCTGTTGATTCTTTGCCTAGATGATATGTCCAATATTGATAGTGGGGTGTTCACATCCCCAGTATTATGGTATTAGTGTCTATTTCCTTCTTTAGGTCTAATAGAGTTTACTTTATAAATCTGGCTGCTCTGATATTGGGTGCATATATATTTATGATTGTTATGTCTTCTTGATGGATCAATCCTTTTATCATTAGGTAGTGGCCCTCATCTCTTTTTATGGTTTTCAGTTTAAAGTCTATTTTATCAGATATAAGAATAGCTGCTCCAGGTCATTTTTCATTTATGTTTGCATGGTAAATCTTTTTCCATCCTTTCACTCTTAGTCTATGTGAGTCTTTATAGGTGAGGTGGGTCTCTTGAAGGCAGCATATAGTAAGTGTTGATTTACTCCTAGCATTTTATTGATTTTTGTTTGGATGTCTTAAATGTCTTTTGTTCCTTTCTTTCTGATTTACTGTTTATCTTCTGTATTTGTTGGTTTCTTGGGTTGTAGATAAACTTTTTTTTTCTCTTCATTGTTGGCATTTTAATTTTACTAGTGGGTTTTGATATTTCTCGAGTTTTTATGGCAGTGGTAGTTATTTTTCAGGTACCAAACCCAGTACTCCCTTGAGAATTTCTTGTAAGAGTGGTCATGTGGTAGTGAACTCCCGCAGTTTTTGTTTGTCTGAGTTATATACTATTTGCCCTTCATTTTGAAAGGATAACCTTGCAGGGTAAAGTATTCTTGGCTGGCAATCTCTGTCTTTTAGTATTTTGAATATATCATCCATTCCTTTCTGGCTTTTAGGGTTTGTGATGAAAAGTCTGATATTAGTCTGATTGGGGCTCCCTTATAGGTGATTTGACACTCCTCTCTTGCAGCTTTTATGACTCTCTCTTTGTCTTTGAGTTTTGCCAATTTGACTATAACATGTCTTGGAGAAGACCTTTTTGGGTTGAATATGTTTGGGGACCTTTGAGCTTCCTGAATCTGAAGATCTGGGTCTTTTCCAATACCTGGGAAGTTTTCTGCCACTATTTTGTTGAGTATGTTTTCAATATAATCTCCTTTCCTCCCCTTCTGGAATACCCATGACTTGGATATATGAGCACTTATGGTTGTCTGATATATCTCTTAGATTTTCTTCAATGTTTTAAGTTCTTTTTTCTTTTTTTTGTCTTCCTGTGTTATTTCAAACAGCCCACCTTCAAGGTCAGAAGTTCTCTTTTCTGCAAGCCTGCTGGTTAAACTCTCTGTTGTGCTTTTTATTTCGTTGAATGAATTCTTCAGCTCTGCAAGCTCTGCTACATTCTTTTTCAGGGCATTGATCTCCTTGTACATTTCATCTTTGCGGTCCTGTATACTTTTCCTCATTTCATTGTTTTGTCTAGCTGAGTTTTCTTGTATCTCATTTAGTTTCCCAAGAATTATCACTCAAAATTCCTTGTCAGACCTTTCAAGGGTTTCTTGTTCTATAGGATCTAGAGCTTGAGAGTTATTACCCTTTGGTGGTGTACTTTCTTGATTTTTCATATTTCTGGTATCTTTCCTTTGATGTTTAGTCATTGTGGCAAGGGATTTCATGGTCCACTGGTTCGACACTATTGTCTGGCGAGGATCCTGCCAGGGCTGCCAATTTGGCATGGCTGCCTCAGTGCCTGCTCTGTTGCCCACTGGCACCTTGAGCGTGCAGTCACCGTGGGTCTCGGGCCTTTTTGGGGGGCGCTTCTCTGGTCAGCGTGTACTCGGCTGGGCTGGGGATGGGTTCTGGCGGCAGCGAGGCCTACCTGCTCAGTCGTGCGCTGGCATCCTGCAGCGCATGGTCTCTGTGGGACTTGGGCCTCTCCTGGGGGGGATCGCCTCTCTGACTGGTGCATACTTGGCCAGTCTGGGCATGGGGTCTGGTGGCAGTGAGGCCTGACTGCTCGCTCACGCACTGGTGCTGCAGGGCGCATGGTCTCTGCAGGTGTCCTACATGTTTATTCTAATAAATTCAAGGTATTCAAAAGAGTATAAAACACAATTGCTCTTCTTTCCCTTTTTAATTCTAACTCCCTCTCATCTCTCGCCCTTTCAAGTGTTCGCAGCGGTATATCTGCCCAGGCCTATTCTTTGTTTAGTCAAATTGGTAGTAGTTTGTCTATTTATTTTATAAAATAAGATCATATTCTGTATCTTTCTGCATCTTCAAAAAAATCTCCACACCAGTCTTTTCAGTTATTTTCTTTTTTCTCCCTTTTACAAATAGTCGTGCAGTAAGCCACATTGTATATGTATTTCTCTAGAGAAAGAAACAGATGTATTTCTCTAGAGTTAAGATTGAATGATATTAATATTAAACATTTTTTTTTTTTTTTTTGTCTTTTTTGTCTTTTTTCCGTGTCCGGCAACAGATCGCACCCCTCAGTGTTGCCCCCGTACCGGACCGGGGACCGGCAACGGGATCGCAAGCCTCGGCGTTGCTCCCGCGCCTCGCTCAGCCAGTGAGCGGGAGCCGGTCTGTATGTGGGATCTGAACCCTCGGACGGGAGCGCCGCCGCGCTTCCCAAGCGGCGCACTATCCAGTGCGCCACCGGGCCGGCCCAATATTAAACATTTTGATAGTATTCAATTTCCCTTTATTTATTTTTGGCAGCTGGCTGGTATGGGGATCTGACTTCTTGACCTTGGTGTTTTAACACTGTGCTCTAACCTGTTACTCTAACCAGCCAGCCCAAACTTCCCTTTTAAAAAAGCTGTACTAGTAGAACAGTGCTTGGTTCAAAGTAAAGTACTGGCTCATAAATACTAACCACTCTATTGTTATTATTGGTAAATGAAAGTACACATTTCTTCTACACCCACCAGCACTAGGTTTTATTTAAAATTTTGCCAATCTTATCGTACAAAAAGATCTGATTATTTTAATCTGTATGTCTTTGATTACTAGTGAAACTAATTTTTTCACAATTTTTGATCTTTTGTATGTCATGGTCTGTGAATTATCTGTTTCATATCCCTTGACCAGTTTTCTGTTGGGTTTGTCATTTTCATATTGATTTGTAAGAGTTCTTTAACTATTTTAGATGGTAATCCTTTTTTTTAATTGTAGATATTTTTGCCCTACCAGTTACTTGTCTTTTGACATTGTTCATGATATTTTTTGGATTCATACCCTTGACCTTGGTTTTATGTTTATGATATTTTTGATAGAAGTGCTACATTTTTATGTTGTCAAGTTTGTTTTTTTGTTTACTTTTGTCCTCTTTATTAACTGTCATTTCATCTTCTCATTCCGCTCTGCCTTATATCTCCTCAGCTTCATTGAAATTCTAACCTCTGTTTTGTTAAATCCAATTGTCTCTTAGCTGCCTTCTCAGTCCTTTGTGAAAGACTCCTCTCTCAGATTCTGTGACATCATACTCTCCTGTTTTCTTTTTGTTCCTGGCTTCTCTTATTCTATGCTTCCTCTGAATAGTAGTATACATAGGGCTGAACCCTTTTCTTCCTTAATTATACCTTTCTTGTGTGACATAATTCAGTTCCATCATTTTATTGAAGTGATCTGTGAAATACACAGATCTTAATTAAGTATTCAATTTGATCAGTTTTGAAAAAGGCATATATCTAGGTAACTCACCTCTGATTTTAAATATTGTCGATGTGTTTATGGCTCCCAAACTCATGTTTCCATCTTTCATCTCTATCTTGAGCTTCAGAATCATGTATCCAACTACTTCTTTGACTTCTTTATGTCTTAGGCACTATCAGCTTAACAGGTCTAAAACTAAATTTTTGTATTTACTCTACTAACCTTTTCTCTCTCTCTCTCTCTCTCTCTCTCTCTGTCTGTCTGTCTGTCTTTCTCTCTCTCTCGCTCGCTTGCTCGCTCTCGGTGGTCTTTTCCATCTCAGAAAATAGTTCAAGCCAAAAATGTAGATTCGTGTATCCTTAATCCCTCCCCCAACCTGCCCCATCCCAGTCTATTCCTAAATCTTGTTGATTTTACCCACAAATATAACTCAAAACTACCCACTTGTTTCCTTCTCTGTTGCTTGGCCCTTTGCCCAGTATATCATCAACATCTGCATGGGACTATGATAATACTTTGTTAACTATCCTCACGGCTTCCACTTTGAGCCCTTTAGTCCAGTCTACTCTCTACATTAGCAGTCAAAATGGTCTTTTGGAAGTTAGATTGTCACAGCTCTGCTGGGATCAGTTCGATTACTTCCTGTTTTATTTATAATAAAATTACTTGGGGCCGACCCTGTGGCTCACTTGGGAGAGTGCGGTGCTGGGAGCGCAGCGGGCGCTGCAGGTTTGGATCCTATAGGGATGGCCAGTGCGTTCACTGGCTGAGCGCGGTGCGGGCGACACCAAGCCAAGGGTTGCGGTCCCCCTACTGGTCACAAAAAAAAAAAAAAAGTTAAAAAAAAAAAAAATTACTTGCTATGGTATCTATGACCCCATGGTCATACTCTCAGACTGCATCTTAAACCACTGTCACCTGTGTCCTAAGGTCTTCGTGTTTGCTATTCCCTCTGCCTAGAATGTCTTCACCTCAGTTCTTAGTGTAGCTGGCCATTCTCATCCTTAAAATCCCAGTTCAAATATCATCTCAGAGGGGACTTTTCTTTGGCCATCCTTTCTGAAAGTATCCCATCCCATCCCGAGCATATCTCCCTGTTTATTTCCTTTATGGCACTTCCTTAACATAAAATTATCTTGTTTATTGTTCATTTCCTGTCTTCTGTCTCCGCAGTGTAAGTTTCAGCAGGGCTTCCTGTTCACTGTTGTATCCTCATTGTCTATAACAGTGCAATATTTGTAAATGTTCAGTAAATAAATATTTTTATTAAATGATGAGATACTGGCTGAAACATCTCTAAAGTCATGTTTACATTTTATTCAATAGCATTTTTGATGAGTAAGTATAGTTAATTTTAATCTCTAATTTATATCATATTGAAAATCAATTAACTCTTTCAGTCATTTGGATGTCATTTAGTGCATTACTATTTTGATAAAGAGTACCTGGGACACTTATTTAATGTTTTTACTGGAGGCCTGTCATAACATATCTGTATTTGAGTTGAGCTTGATTGGTTGATGGTAAAACTTTCTTGTGAGTAAATTAAAAAGTTAAAACATTTAAATGGATCATATTTCATTATTGGTTTTTCCAAGCAGTTTAGCAATGAAATAAAACAAAAAGCACTTAACCAATACACTATAATTGGGTGTTTAAAGGACCTTTTAAGTATTAAAGAAAAAAAGCCCCAAGGAATGCTCAAAGAATAGTAGAGGTTTTGTGGGTACATACTGAAGTTAAGAAACCCTGAAATTTAAAAAGTTGCTTTAAAGAAGATACTGGGTGGGTGTACCCATCAGAAAGTTCTACAGAGGGTTTCTGTGGGTAGTATTAAGATTGTAATTCTAGGGATTCTCTTAGATTTCATAATAGCACAAAATGTTTTACTAGTAAAGGTTTAGAGAAATGTTACTTATAATTGTTTTTCTTAGCTAGCCTGAAATACACAGACTATCCCTTGGTTTCTCTAAGGAAAATAACAATTACAAATATTCCTTCTATGAACTGGTGTAATAGAAAATGTATAGCTCTGTTTACTAGACCTCATTTTTCATTTTGTTTTTCTGTCCTAAGATTGAAAAACTTTGAGTGTATAGTGTGTGGTATTTCTTCTTCACAACATTTCCATGAAACATTGTCTTCATTCCAGAAGAATTAAAAACTTTCAAGAACTTGTGACAATTTATAGGTCTCATGATCACAAAGTAGCATCCCTAAAACTAGTAGAAGGTTTCATTCTGCCCATACCATGTTCCCTCTACCAGTGTTTCACTTTTTTCCTAGTTTCAGTATCAGTATGAGAAGTTTTATTTAAACCTTAGCATTTATTATCCTTTTAAGGCAGAGCAGCTTTGTTCCCAGTTTCTGAGGTCTAAAAATTGCTTGTTTTAGCTGTGGAGAAGGCAACTGAGTTATATTTAACTTCAATATTTAGGAATGGAGTTAGACTAGACTTGTCAGGCTTGACTTTAACTCATTTTTATTGGACCATTTAGGTCTGCAAATAGTTATGTAATGGTTGACTGATGTCAGTAAATAAACCAGACATATTTATTATACTTCACAATATCTTTGTACCTTTAAACATTAGGAAAGAGTATGTTTGTGTGTTTATATGCATGTTGGGGTATTGCAGGGGTTGGATTGTTAGAGTTTTCAATTCTAGTCCTTAAATTCATTCATCTGTAATGGTACTTTAGTCGCAACTTTTAAATTTGGTTTGCAAGCATTTGTGTTTAATATAGACAAAAACCTATAGAACAATTCAGAGATAATAAAGACATTGGACCATTCTCCAAAAACTTACGGGTGCAGATGTAGGCACATACAGATGAGTACACCAAAGTTTATACAAAACAGGATATATTAAGTGTGATGGGAACATGGAAGAGGATGAGAAATCTTGAATAGAGGAATTTGGGAGAAACTTGTGGAGAAAGTGGAATCTAGAAGGCCTTGTCAAAATCTCCTTTGTTTTGGAAAGAGAGGAAGTGTTAGCTTTGGCACAGAGGTAGAACAGTGTAGGAAATATGGCATGGTTGAAACATAGGATGCATGAGAAGACAGTGAGCAATAATGTTGGGTAAGTAGGTTAGGGTCAGACTGTAGAGGGGCTACATACAATTCTAAAGGGGTTATGGGTTTTATTGTGTAAGCAGCAGGGAGTGATAAAAGGTTGTTGGCACAAGGTATAATATCAGGGCCTGAGGAGATTTACATAAACTACCTTTTAAAAATAAGATCTTTGCCGTTTTGTCTAGCTGCTTCTACTATGTAAAATTCCATATATGTAATACTGATTTAACTAAAATTAATATTTTTGGGTGTGTTAATAAAGGAATTCAGAGGAACTCTTGTACATTATTGGAATTGTTACTGTTTAACAATTATTAACTTATTGAGTTGTGAAATATTTGGCTAGATGGCACTGGTAAGAAACGGAAGCCCAGAGAACTCCGTTAACTTATTCAAGAGCACACTGCTTTTAGTATCAGAACTTGGTTCTAGAACCCAGTGTTTCTGATGCTTAGTAATTGCTTTTTCTCTGCTCAACTTCCTCTACCACATATTACAGTATACTGAGTATTTAGTGAGACAAAAAGGAAGGATTATGCCCCTTTTTTTTCTATGACCAAGTGACCTATGTGGCTGTATTACTTTGCATTTTTATTTAAATGACGGATTTATTAGTACAGAATAGTGCTAGAAGAGTGACATCAAGCTTCACCATTTTTTAGTCCAATTAAGCACTTGTAAGGAAGCTTTACCATGAAGGAAGTAGGATTTGAACTGACTTAGAAGGATGGATGAATAGAGAAAAGGATGGAATGGGAATAACAGTATAAGCGAAGTGTCAGGAGTGGGTATAAATTGTTTTCTGAGCCTAGTGAGAGTCATGCTGGAACAGGAACTTGTTTCAGAATAATGAAAGAAGTACAGTGTTTCATAGACTGATTATTTATCTAGTATTTTTTGTTTAATATGTTTGTATATGATTAGGTAGACTAATTTTTTGTAACATAGGGAATGGTTAAAAATCTGACAATTTCTTTGACTAGATCTGTACAAAGCATACTCCTGGGCATAATTATATTTGATAGTGAAATTCTATAAAGGCAGACTTAACATACTGTCTCTTCTGTAGTTATCTTTTCCCTCCACTGTGGTTTTTGACATCATAAATACATATGTGTAGAAATTGATACAGTAAAAAACAATTTCAGATGTTTTGATAAGATATGTTTAAATAAAATATGATGTATAAATCATTGTCAAGGAGAGAGACACTGATTTTTAAAATTTATTTCTTTTTAATTTTTAAAGTTTATTTGTATAATGATTGGATCAGGGTAGTTAATGTATCCATCACCTCATGCATTTATCTTTTCTTTGAAGACATTGATTTTTAGAATTGGATCGTGGTTTTAGAATTGGATTATTTCCATATCATAGTACCCATCCTTGTTTCAGATTAGTTGATCAAAAAAGATTAAGATCCTCTATTCAAGATACCTAGTAAGCTTTTTATGCTTTTTTAAAATAAATTAATGTAATAATTTAATAATTTAAACAGTTATTGAACATGAACTGTCATGACAGTAGCAACTATAAACCTATGTTTCTGGGCTGTCATAGAATCAAAGAAGTTGGAAAGGCTTTAGAAATAATCTCCATTATTCATAAAATCATTTGTTTATTAATCCTTGTTGTTTATACTTATGTGAAATTTGTGTGTCTTTCACTGTGCTTTGTCAGATGTCTGATTCAGAAATCTATCTCAGCATGTTAAACCTGTTTTAAAAATAGGTATGAGCCACTCGGTGTCACTGAAAGGTTGTTGACACAGTGGATAAACTATTAAATGAGTTTGCAGAGTAAACCTTACCATTACTGAACAAAGATTTTTTTAAGTGGAAAATAGATTGAATTCTTATTTCTGTAGATCCAAATAAATATAATAAGAATATTTAGAACACTTTATAAACCTAGTGTACTGTTAGGTTTTTGAAATTTGTAAGTATAGCTTGGTAGACTAAAAGTACATGAAAAAATTGTCTTTTAGATATTTTACTCTGAGTTAGGCAATGTTTTCCTCACTTTCATTGAAGCTTTTTCTTTTTTAAAAAAATACTATTATTTGTATGTGGCCATTTAAATATTTCCTAAATATGATAAATATCTCATACATTTAACAGAGTGGGTGATAAAAAATTCTTTCACATTTTGTATATGGAATGTATTTCATTTGTACTTTTGGGGGGTTGGGAGACAGGATCTTTATCTTGGTAGATAATCTGGAATTTTTTTATCAGTAAAGATTGGGTAAAGTCAAAGGAGAGTAAAATGAAAAGTTTATATTTTCGTGTTTTTGTACCATTTTTCTTAATTTGCATGGGGTTGGGAGGGGGGTGGTTATAACCAGTTTGGAAAGCACACACAGTTATCCTGACAAACAAATATAATTTTTGCAATGTTATAATGAATAGTTCCCCAGCAGAATCTATGGGGAAAAGCTCTAGGACAAAATATGGTTAAAAGTTAATAAACCTCAGAGGCTTCCGGGACAGAAAAACCAAAACAGGAGATTTGAAATCAGTAAGGGAAAGTGTCTCCAAAAAACCCCAGTGAGAGAAGTGAACGAAGTCATACCTGACTGAGAAACTTAAGTGGAGATGAACTTTGAAATCTCTACATAATCCATGTGTCTGTATATACTGTAGTTGAGAATTGACATGGCGATCTTATGATAATCAGGTAGCTATTTTTATTTTCATTGTCAACAAAAACTGATTGCATGTGTTCCTTCTCTAAACTGTTTGCCATGTTTAAAAAAGGAAATATAAATACTTCCAAATTCCTGGATTGGGGAGTTTTTAAATATAGAAATTAATTTTAAAAGATTATAATTGAACATCTACTGTTTGTTCTGGATTGTGGTAGGCATTTTATGTATTTTGCTTATTGGTCAAAAAATCCTATAAGGGATTGGTAGGTACAATTATTGCTATTTTATAAGTGGAAGAAACTGAGGTTCAGAGAGGTTAAGTGACTTCTTCAAAATTAAATAGGTAGTGGAGCCAATATTTGAATCCAGGTCTTTTGACTCTGTGCTTCTCCTCCTTCCATTATGTCAGGGTATTTGTCAGGAATGTCAAAACATAGTTTGCTTGAATTTTATCAGTTAAGGTGGAATCATTAATATCTTAGAGAAGGTAATAAAATAATTTGGACTATGATATTGTCAAAAATACAGGCATTAAATAAATTCTGTTTTAAATTTTAGAGGTTGAAAATCTGAACATTTGAACTTGCTAATGATAATTTTCATTGTATTTGAATTTTAATATGCTCAAGAAGCAAACAGGTTCCCAAGAATGGTATATAAAACCTCTGGTATTTTGTTTACTGTGGCAAACTGTAGTGTTAGCATCTGACAGTTGCAGATCTGTATGTGCTAGGATTGGCTCATCAAGGTATTTTACTTTCAGGATTCCCTGAGATCCTGTGTGGCCTTGGATGATCCTGGTTTGTAATGAGTTCTTGGGCTTGTATTTGCTTTTTGTTTTGTTTTGTTTTTGTGGCTAGCCAGTATGGGGATCCAAACTCTTGACCTTGATGTTATAACACCACTCTAACCAGCAGAGCTAATTGACCAGCCCTTGTATCTGCTTTCGTACCTGTTTTAGGCTCATCTTTTAACATCATACCAGAGATGCCCTCCGTTCCAGTGTCATCTTATGACTATAAAAGTATTCCAGTGTTAACTGGAATCAGTCTAGAATTCTCTAAGGCACCATTAAGTTTAGTATTTTGTACTGTTTTAGACAAACACAAGAAAGATGCTTATGAAATGATCTGTGGTAAAGTTTTAAACACTATTAGGAAACATATCTGGGAATTTCTTAAAAGTAATTATTCCTATGTAATTAACTGTAACATTGGCTTATTATTTAACATAAATTTTAGCTTCTCTGGTTATTTCATTTTAGTTCAATTTTTTGTTTGCTGAGTGTCAGTGAAAATAAATATGATTATAAATTTTTGGCATTTCTAGCATCATTTTTAGCAATAATAATTGGTACTAGTTCCTAGAAACTACAGCAAAACTGAACTGTTACTTAGTGAGTGAATTGGTTTCTATTATATGTGAATTTATAAATGAAAAATTTCAAGTATAACCTGGGAAATTCTGAAATATATTTAAAAGGTTTTTTTTTTTAATTCTAAACTATTTTGTGAGAAAATTCAAGTGTTATATTCATGCAAAAAGAATTTTCTTTTATTATGGCAACTAATTTTTGTTTACTTAAGAGAACCTGTTGCTAAAATAGTAATGAGGAAGGGTGTAATATAAGTATAGTCATATGCCCCTTGCTCTGCAAGTAACCAGAGTGCTATGTATGCATGTTGGTCAGTCTCTTTTTGGAAGGTGGAAGTAAAGCCGTTTGTTTTTCTCTCTTGCACAGCCTAAGATGACGAATGTGTGATTTCAGTGGAATAAATGGCGTCCAAAGTCACAGATGCTATAGTCTGGTATCAAAAGAAGGTAAGTTGATAGTCAAAACTTTAAATTTTAAAATATTTTAATTCCAAAAATGCATGTTTATTTTGTGCTATAGGTTAATGTCAAATATTGCCCACAATAATGACAAAATAGATTTTAGGATGAGAGAAAGGGGAAGATTATTTTGATTCTCCTTGTGCTAATTTTATTTCTAAATAAATTAGAAAGATGATGCTTAAAAATATTTTTTCTCCACTTTTTACTCTAAAGTATCAAAGTAGCTGGATTAATTATCGTCAGTTATAATATAAACCAGATCTCCAGGATTATGGATATAATTAGCATTTTATAAAAGCATTGACATTTTTTCTTGCTTTAATTATTTTTTTAAGAAAGCTAGGTTAGCAGAGAAATTATAATTTTATAACTTTTTATATCAAGAGAAATTAGTTTTTCATCTATTTGTTTTAAGTTATAATTCAACAGCTGGATCTTTTCAGTAAAATAAACCTTTGGGAACTGTATTTTCTAAACTGAAATATTAAAATGTTTATTTGATGTTTTAGGATTGTCATAACTACCTAACTAGGTGTGCCATCCTATATATTTCAAAGTAAGCTTGACCAATGTAATGTTTTTCTTTTAAAGTCCAAAAGAGTATACAGTTTTTTTGAAAATACAGTAAACTGTTTACTCCTAAACAGTATTGTTTACATTCTTTAAAATGTATGTCGTTTTATATAATATCTTAGATTTTTAGTGTATGTAGTGAATTGTTTGTTTTCACAATTTAAAAAAATTTTGATGCCTTATTCTTCATGTCTCTATTAACAAAATATAATTGTATATTTAAAGTTTTTCTTATATGGGGAAACCCAGATAGTTTTTAAATTTATTTGAATTGGAAATAAATGGTAATTAAAACACTTTAAAAATTAGACAAACTGAAGAATATAGCCTGTTTTGGGCTGTATTTATTTTCTGGGTAGAACATGCCACAGATATGCAATATCACATTTTTCATATAAGGTACTTAATTGGAAGCTGACATACTTTTAATTCAATCTTTTGTGGTTCTTTATTAGTGTCACCTTTGCTTTTAAACTTCCAGTCAATTAAAAAACCAGTCTGCTTAACTAAAGAGCTAGATAAAATAAAATTATGAATTAAAGAAAATTTTAAAAATTAAAAAAAATTTACATATATCTTTGAAAGTTTTTCTCGTTCTTAATTTCTGCTTATGGTAGTAATGTTTATTAAATATTTTCTCTATTTTGTTTTCTATGTTAAACATTTCAAATTTCAATGAAGATCATTTAAAGAAGTATTTGGTTGACTGACCCTTCTTGGGATTGGAGAGTTTGAAGTATTATACTCATATTCACTTACCACAGTAACTCCCCTCTTCTCTAAGTGTCATTTACCTAGCACCCTTGGATATATGTAACCAAAAAATTCTCCAGAGCAACCATAACAAATGGTGTCACAAAATACCCCAGCAAATGTAATCACATATTTTATGTTAAAGAGTTGTCAGAAACATAAACTGAATTTGTTTTTTTCCTTTTTGCTTTTAAATTTAATTTTCTTGAAGGAACACATGAATACTTTGAAAGATTGGTGTTTCAAGTCTTATTGGAAAAAAAGAAATTGCGGCCCCTTACCCTTCTCTGTCCTTACCAACTTTTGCTGTCCAGTGTCAATCATTTTGAATTTTTTATAGCTCAGTGGTTCTCAAACCAAAGTTCTACCACTCTTCATCCCAAGTAGGGAGTTGGGAAGAGGGATTGCAAATGTGGAGTGTGAGGTTTTGTTTTTCATAATTACTTTGAAGGAATACTGGCATTTGTGGATAGGAGTCAGAGACAATAAATATCTTGCAACGGGCTGGCAAACTTTTTCTGTAAAGGGCCAGATAGTAAACATTTTAGGCTTTGAAGGCCACAAGGTTTCTGCTGCAACTACTCAACTCTGCCGTTGTAGCACAAAAGCAGCCATAGACAATATGTAAAATGAATGGACATGGCTGTGTTCCTAAAAATCTGAATTTACAAGAACGGGCAATGGGCTAGAGTTGGCTCAGAGGCCTTAGATTGCTGATCTGTGCTCTAGGATGACCTCAAATAACAAAGAATTGCCCTCCCCAAATGCAATAGTGCCTTGTTGAATACCACTGGGTTTTTTTATGCTATTTATTTTATGTTTTAAACATGCCTATCTTGTCTTTTCTTGTTCATTTCATTGTAGATGTTACTTGTTGATTTTTGACTATATGATAAGGATTTAACTGTTTTACGAGCTCGCCAATGGCCTCTTCCCCCTATCTTTTCAATGACGAAAAATTGTGTTTGTCAGTATTTGGTGCTTACATTATTATGTTTATGTATCGTTTAGAGCTGTATCATATAATGTACTATGATATTTCTAATCTGTGTAACTTTTTTTTTTTTTACCTTTTGCTTGGTTTTTTGAATTCTCCAAAATCTCTGATAGAACTATAAAATTTCTTTTGTTGCAGTCAGTCATATTCAGATATTCTATCATTTATTTATTTATTTATTTCCTTTCTTGGGAATGACCCTCCTAGAATTCTGTCTTTCTGTTTCATACTGGACAAATTTTCTCAAGTCATGCTTCATGTCTGCCATCTTAGTATTTCCTTTAATCAGCAGTCCGTGAGTTCCCCTAACTGCTCTTAGGTCATATAGATTTGTTTTTCTCTTAAATGTATGTTTATAAAATTCCTTTTAGAGATGTTTATGCTTCAGTGAAAACTAGGCTTGAATACTGAAGCTGTACTTGCTGATTATTTGACCACGGGCAAATATCTATTTCTTTGAGCCTCAATTACCGCTTCTCTACATTGACTAGATAATGGTTCTCAGCCTCTTTTTAATCATGGATCCCTTTGAAATTGTGATGAAAGCTAAGGATCTTATCTAAAGAAAAGAGAATATAATGTGCATATACACAAAATGTCACATCTGATTTGAAACCCAAGTTATGAAGTCTTGGATTAGGTGATTTAAAAAGTTGTGATATGTTAACATTCTTTGATTTTGTGACTGTTATTCAGTAGTATTCAGCTTATAGTGCATAGTATCGCAGTAAATGAAAACCAATAAATATTAACCTTTGTTTTCTTGAATGTTTGTTTAGTTGTAACCCACTGGAAAATGGTGATGTTTTCATTTTTTTTGTTTTGGGTGTTGAACACTAGCTAGCCCCAAAGTCCATTACTTGATTTGTGGACTGTTTTTAAAATGAGCTCTAATATCAGATGTGGTATTTCCAGGAAAAAATACAATCAGATTATTTAGAATTATTATAAATGTATATAGAAATTCTAATTAATATCAGGTATCTTTTAATAAATTATTCTATGCATGGTTTACTTTGAGATTTTGAGTCCTTTATTACCTAATTTTAAAGTTTATTTTGTATTATTGTAGTCATCATAGCCATGAATAATTTGAAAGTTCCTGTTGGTACAAAGTAATTTGCAGGAACAGTTAATACAACAAGAGTGACAACAAGGGAGAAACCAGAGTAAGTTTTAGTTAATAATGGGCTGTTGAATTTTTTTTTTGTGACAAAATACTCTGATTTCATATTTCTAGTTTCTCATTCTTTTCTTTGTTTATTTCTCATTTCTAAGGAGAAGGAATTATTTATCTTTTGAATGAATCCTAATGGGGACCTGAAATTAAATGGGTTCAGAGATAATTGACACACTAAATATACCTTTAAAAATAGTGACCCATAGGATTCTATTGTGACTAAGTATATCAAATTATGAGAGAATGAGTTTCTATTTTTAGGAGATGAATATATAAGAGGAGGATGGCATAGAAATACTTCTAAATTTAAAAAGGAAGAAAAGCACTAGCAACACTGTATGGAGATAGTAAAATAGTGAACTTAGCTTATAGAACCAAGGAAGACTGTATGCTTTAGAGTTTGGTCATTGCCTTTAAGGAGTCAATTGCCAGCAAGAAAACTTGAATGAATATGTTTAATGGCTTCTAAATATAAGCCAACAGTGGGATTCATTTGGTAATTTAAATGAGAAACTAGACCAAGTAAAATGAAGTTGACTGATAACTGCTGTCAACTATAAATAGCTGAGAATTTTATGTTTTCTACCTTTTTAGTAAAGTTCAGCTGTGTGTATATATGCATGTGCATGTGCATACACGTGTGTGTGAGTATGTATGTGTATACTTAAGTACATGTAGGGCATTTCAGAGTGGTAATTTGCCCACAGTCATGAAGATTGTTAGGAAATAGTAAGTCTCAGCTTTCAATTCCAAACACCTGCGCTATTACTTACCTTTAAGATTATCCTTCCTGTATCAGTCAGGATTCTTTTGCAAGTGCGACCAATATAACTCAAACCATCTTTTTTTTTTTTTTTTCCCTTTTTGTCTTTTTTCGTGTCCGGCAACGGATCGCAACCCTCAGTGTCGCGCCCGTACCGGACCGGGACCGGCAACGGGATTGCAACCCTCAGTTCTGCGTCCACACCTCGCTCAGCCAGTGAGCGGGAACCGGTCTGTATGTGGGATCCGAACCCTCGGCGGGAGTGCCGCCACGCTCCCAAGCGGCGCACTGTAGCAGTGCACCACCAGGCCGGCCCCTAACTCAAACCATCTTAAGAGGGAAAATATATTGGCTTTCCAGCAAAATCATGCAGAGTGATGAAGCTTATCTTGGGGTTGACTGAATCCCAGTACTAGAGCACCATCAGATATGTCTATCTGCCTCTTTTTCCTTCCCTACTTTTCTACAGTTAGCTTATTTCTTCCTACCATTGATGACTTTCTCCATGTTGTGAGAACAAGCCCCAAGGCGCCTCCAGATTCCTTTTCTTTTAGCTCCGTGAGAAGAAAGGATGTGGTGGAGGACTGGGATATAGTGAATTTCCTACCCCAAACTATGTCTGACCTTTTTCCCTTTTGGAAGAGTCTCTACTTTGTTAAGGAATTCATTCTCCTTCAAAGGCCTTGTGGCCAGGAAGTGTGTATCGACAGTCTCAGAGGGGGTGAATCCTGAGTAATCTAAGCCAATCATAGTATTCTCTTTCCCTTACCAGTGACTGGCTTAGAATTGGACATGTATTTCAATTCTGGCTAATGAGACATGAATCCTTCTGGGAAAAGTCTCCTATCTCTTAAAAAAAGAACCAGTAATAATAATAGCAATCTTATATAATGTTTGTTATGTGCCAGGCATTTTAAAAGTGTTTCATATATTAACTAATTTAATGTAAGTAAGTGAATGAAATAGTCTATTTCCTATTTCTGGACATTGGTGAGGCTGAGCTGCCTGAAGGTTTTGTAGTAACCTTGCTCCCATGAAAGGAGCTTGCCAATAGGCAGAGGATGGCAGAATTGAAAGACAGAAATAACCTGAATTTTTCAAGACTGTTTGAACCACAGAATTAATCAACTCTGGAAATGTCCTTCTATGGGTTTTTTTGTGTGAAATAATAAATCCCTTATGTTTTCAGTCATTTGAAGTTGGGTTTTTTAGTTCATTGCCACTGAAAGCATCCTGAATAACACATATAAATGCTTTCTGACGGGATACGATTTCCCATATAGGCCTTTTTTTTTTTTTTGCCTCTGGATGGTTATAGTAGTAGATAGAAAATTAAGATCTACTAAAAGGAAATACTGAGCCATAGACAAATGGGCTTACTACATTTTCTCTTTTAAGATTTTTTTCTTGAACCACTTTGTCATTATGTACTATTAAATCTTTAATGTAATTTTAAACTATCATGCTTTATAGTATGGTATAGTTGAAATAGCACTGTGCTTAGAGTACAGACCTGTATTTGATTTTGTGACATTTACCAGCTTGTAGTACTGAATCTGTTACTTAATCTCTTGGAGTTTCAATTCCCTTCTGTATGCTGTGGACAGTAGTGCTTCCCCTGTGTGCCTCACACAGTTTGTGAAAGAGTAAATCAACTTTAAATATGATTTAGGGCTGGCCAGTTAGCTTAGTTGGTTAGAGCACAGCCTTATAAAACCAAGGTCACAGATTTGGATTCCTGCACCAGCCAGCTGCCAGAAAAAGCAGATATATATATGATTAAAAAAATTTTAAGTGGTTTACGAATTGCTCGGTAAATATGAAGTACCACTCTTAAAAATAACATTAGGGGGCTGGCCCGGTGGCGCACTGGATAAGTTCGGATCCCACATACAGACTGGTTCCCGCTCACTGGCTGGGCGAGGCGCGGGAGCAACCCCGAGGTTTGCAATCCCGTTGCCGGTCCCCGGTCCGGTACGGGGGCGACACTGAGGGTTGCGATCCGTTGCCGGACACGGAAAAAAGACAAAAAAGACAAAAAAAAATAAATAAATAAATAACATTAGTAATTATCTCATGTCTAGGAATATAGTAGATAAGAAATTAGAGTGTCTTCCAGTACTCAATAATTTCTCTAATGATCATGTCTGTGTTACATATATTCTTCTTTCCATCTAGCCAAGCAGATGGTTATGTGGCTAAGGCAAGTCCAGAGATGGTGTCTCACCCCCTTGGCTACAATGATTGGTCAAGGTATGTCCAGAAACCCAAGCTGTCCTTCTACAAACGCTTTGAAAAATTAGAGCTGTTGGGAAAGATTCTTGCTTCTTTCACAGAGGAGTTAGAAGGACGATAGCCTGGAGTAGCCTCCAGATAGGTTACCACAACATAGAGAAAGTTGTGGACATAGGAGAGAATGAGATGGCATCAGAGAAGTTCAGGAATGGGAAAAAAGAGACACCCACAGGCCAGTAATATATATTCAGAAAAATCACACACTATGTCAGCTTGATGAATTTTTATAAACTGAACACCTGTGTAAAACAGGACTCAGGTCAAAAACCTTCACGCTCTGAAGGTGACCACTGTATGAGGCACAGTATCTTAATCGGTAAGAAAACAGGTTTTGGGGCCGGCCCGGTGGCGCACTGGAGAGTGCGCCGCTTGGGAGCACAGTGGCGCTCCCGCCGAGGGTTCGGATCCCATGTGGTGACCGGTTCCCGCTCACTGGCTGAGTGCGGTGTGGGCGCAACACCGAGGGTTGCAATCCTGTTGCCGGTCCCCGGTATGGGCGCGACACCGAAGGTTGCGATCCCATTACCAGTCAGTAAAAAAGACAAAAAGGAAAAAGAAAACAGGTTTTGGATTTTGGAAAGCAGATGTTTGAATCTTTGTTCTTGAAAGTCTGTATGATTTTGGATAAGTTGCCTAACTTCTCTGAGTTTCACTTTCTTCATGTATATAAAGGATGATAATACCATCTTTTATATTTATTTGGATTACTAATTGATGAGAATTGATTGATGATTTATGTAAAGTGTTATCCTAGTGCTCCACACAGGGTATGCCTTTAAAGAGAGTTATTTTTATTATTATTATTGTTCCATATTCCCCTAACGTAATAGAGGAATTGCTCCCCTCAACTTATTGGAATACTTTTTTCATGAATTTTAAAGATTCTCGTGAAGCTAAAAAGATACTTGTAAATGAAAAACATAAAATGTCAGACTTCTGATATCCAGTATTAGAACAGTGGGTATTTTATCGGGGTTTGTTGTTAAACATTCATACAGCAAAGTCATGATTAAGTGGCATTTATAAAGTTCGATTTTGCTTGCTTCAGTCATTGGTCATGTTTTCCACCTTTTCCTTTTTAATGTCACTTACTCACCAAAAATAAGACTTGTCCTAACAGAAATAGATTGGTTAGTTTAGTTGCTGTAGTATTTGCCTATTTACTTAAGATTTTTCTTTCTCATTTTTGTCATGAAGTTCTTAATTTTCTACCCACACTCTCTTTCCAGTTTAGGTATCTCTAGCATACATAATTTGGGTCTTAGTTTTTACTTGTTTACAAGGGAAAAAGAAACTGTCCTATGCCGTAGTCAAGAGTTTGACTTTAGAAATCATCTAGTTCCTGTTAAACTTTTTGCTTTATAGATACGAAACCTGATGCCCATAAAGGCTAATAATTTGATCATAGTCATGAATTAGTGATAAAACCAAAACTAAGGTCTGCTGACTTTCAGGCCACTGTTCCTTCTGACTAATCAGGCCACTGTTCTCCTGTAATAAAGCTCCTTTGAAAAAGAGACTAAAGAGACTTTTATATAACTCGTTTGAGTTTTTTAAAGGTGACTTCTGATGTGAGGGTCTTTGCAGAGGTATACATTTTTTAAAAAAAGATATGGTTAATATTATTTATGCATATGAGTGGATTTAACAACAACAGTGATGATGATGATGATGTTAGAATACCACCATACATTTAAATAATATTTTTTTTAAAGTGCTCCTATGTATATATATCATGGTTTGATTTATTGTGATAATGAAATAGATGAACTCAAAGTTTATATTAAGATATTATAAGAAGTCTTATTAGTTTCCTAGGGTTTTCATAACAAATGACCTCAAACTGGGTGACTTAATAGAAATTTATTTTTCCGTAGTTCATGGGGCCAGCAGTCCAAAATCAGGGTGTCAGCAAGGTTGGTTCCTTCTGGAGAGAGGCACTGAGGGAAAAAATGTCCCATGCCTTCTCTTAGCTTCTGGTAAACAATCCTTGGTGTTCCTTGGCTTGTAGATATATCATTCCAATCTCTGTCTCCATCTTCACATTGCCTTCTTCATTCTGTTTCTGTGTCTTCTCTTCTTATAAGGACAGCAGTCAGTGGAATTAGGGCCCACCTAAGTTAAGATCTCACCTTGAGATCCTTAACTAATTACATCTGCAAAGACCCTATTTCCAAATAAGGTAACATTCTGAGGTTCTGGCTGACATGTATTTTTGTGGGACACTATTCAACCTACTACAGAAATATATCTAAAGCATGTTGTTGGTTTTAATGGATTCCATTTGGAGATAATGTAGCTTTATTTCCTTCTTTGAAGCTGCATCTTAGACTACCAGTATAGAACTAAATAAAAGAAGACCAGGATCCTAAATATTTTCCTCAGTTTCTTAAAAGTTAAGATTGTCAGTCCCTTAGCTCCTCCTATATGAAGTATTAAGGAATAAGTTTGTGCAGAATTAGGCAGTTTTCTGCTTCCAGTTCTTAATAAATTCATAGATATTTGTGTTCTTTAATTCAGCTATTATGAGGTTTCCTGTCTTATTTATTGTAAATAATAATAACATCCTTTCACTTTTTAAAAAGTGCACTTAAGTTAAACCAGAGTGTATATTTGTCAATGTTCTAGTCTTGGAGGGTTGTCAAATCTACTTTGTGGTAGATTGTTGACTGTCTCTTAAAATGCTGATTGTTTCCATTAGGCCCCAAAAATATTGTATATAAATGTATACACTTAAATATTAATCATTTTATTAGTCATAAAATTGTAGCAGTTGAGTCCAAATATGAAATTTTAAAAATTCAAATTCATATTGAAATCAAATGTATGAGAATGTATTTTTTTCTGTAATTGCTATAGGCTATTGAAAAACCATTATTTTCCTTGATGCTACAGGATTTTATATTTGTGGCTAATTATATACAACAGACTATGTACTGGAGGACATATTTGGCTTTCCTGAGTGATCCTAGGTTGGCTGATTTTATTTTTAGTTACTAACCATGGGTGAGTTAACTTTCCTAAGTCTTAGTTTTGTTTTTTGTTTTTTTTTTTTTGTCTTTTGTCTTTTTCCGTGTCCGGCAACGGATCGCAACCCTCAGTGTTGCCCCCGTACCGGACCGGGGACCGGCAACGGGATCGCAACCCTCGGCGTTGCTCCCGCGCCTCGCTCAACCAGTGAGCGGGAACCGGTCTGTATGTGGGATCCGAACCCTCGGGCGGGAGCGCCGCCGCGCTTCCCAAGCAGCGCACTATCCAGTGCGCCACCGGGCCAGCCCTAAGTCTTAGTTTTTTTTATCTATAATATTGGGTGAGAATCCTTTTAAGATTATTATGATGATTAAATGAGATAACATGTGAACAACAAGTACAGTGCTTGGTGTACAGTAGGTATTCAATAAATATTGCTATAGCAATTTCTCTGCCTTTTCTGTTCACTTTTGCCAAATATGGACTGTTGTTATTAATATATATTTAGTTAATTAAAGCTTTTGGTTAATTATTCTTTTAGATTGACAATTTCTGTATCTGTTAAAATGGAAAAACACCATTAGATGAAGTAGTCAAGTTCCTTTCGTATTCTTGAGAATTCTGTATTTGCATTTAATTACTCTCTCCCTTATTCTTTGCTTTAATTTTAGCATAAAATAGTTTTTTCCTCAGCATATGTCATTCTTTATCCAAGATCATTTGAAGTACTTCGTTTTAATGGTAAAGAGAGGTGTTTTAGGAAGGAACAAAACAAATGATGCATTGAAAAGTAATAGAATAGATAAATAGATGGGTAGATATAGTTTAAGTTTGCTTCCACCTAATTTGCATGGTAATTTTGAAGAATGCACTGTACTATATTTGGTAAGTTTTCTGGGTATCTTTCTTTAAATGAACAAACTTTTTTTTTTTTTTTTTATAGATGACCGGTAAGGGGATCTCAACCCTTGGCTTGGTGTTGTCAGCACCACGCTCAGCCAGTGAGCAAACCGGCCATCCCTATATAGGATCTGAACCCGTGACCTTGGTGTTATCAGCACCGCACTCTACCGAGTGAGCCACGGGCCGGCCTAAATGAACAAACTTTAAAAAAAATTTTTTTTTGACTCTTTCCAAAAGTATTTTGGCACTGCAGATGGGACAGAAATGACCATTTTCTAATATTTTCTTGGTTCATGTGTGTTATTGTCTATTATTTATGGCTTTAGTCTATAACACTTTATGATTTATCTGATCTCCTTTGTTATGAATTTTCAATTCTATAGCCTTATCCTAATTTATTGTTTAATCAGTTAGTAGAAATGTAGGTATATGAATTACATTGCTGTAAAGTAAAACCTGAGAGAAAGCTTCTTCCTGGGTAAAAATTCAAGTACTCCAATGAAATTATTTTGTTGACAGCTTTACAGGGTTTCAATGATTCAGAAACCCGCATTTCTTTTCTTTTCTTTTCTTTTTTTTGCCTGAGGCTATCACTGTTAGAGATTACTTTGTGCTACAATCTAACTTACTAAAGAATCAGAAATGTGGAGAGGGAAAGTTACCTTAGAAATTAACCTTTCTAGTATTTTTACAGATGAGAAAACTAAGACGTTGAGAAGTAAAGGAACTCAAGGTCTTGTTTTTTTTTTTTTTTTTTTTTTTTTTGGTTAACCTAGGCTAGAGATCTTGTCAATTGTATTATGAATTATAGAATTTCACTTTTTGAACTAGCAGTAGCAGTATTTAATAGAAATAGATTCAACTCTTGTTGATAAAGAAAGTGGAAAAATAGAAAAAATACCTTGCACTGTTCCCTAGCAATATCCTTATGGGCTACAACACAGTAATGTTTACATACTCCAATCGGGTCTATATACCGTACTTCTGAGAATAAAAGTATTGGGTTCACAGAAACAATATCAGTAGAAAATTCTTTATTTTTAAGGTTTTCGAGACATCTTTTTACCATGTTCAGTCACTATAAATACATAAATATCCAAATGCTTAGTATTTATTTTATATTTGTTCTCTTTAGAAGTTGAGTATTTTCAGTGTTATATCTTAATGCCACTGGTGATAGACAGTAGTTCCCTTCAGTTCAAATCCTGTGCCCTTATTTGCTGCTTGCTGATGTAAGCAATAATAAGTAACCCTCTAACTAATGGTATCTACACATTTATGTAACTTGTATTTAATGATGGTGTATCTGGTGACTGTAAAAACATTAGACAGATATAAAAGTATCTATATATTATATAGCAACTGTTAATTCTGAGGTATATAGTCAGTGAATCATGTGTTTTGTACTTTTATTCATTGTGTAATTTAGTGGTGGTGAAAGTTCTATACTCAATCCTTAAAGAGTGGCAGTATCCCCTTTTCACGTTAACCATCTGCATCAATTTGTTTGCCTGCTAAACAAATTTTGTTAGAATAGGAAATAGTAAAACAAATATAAACAAGAAAGTGTAGTATTGGTTAGGGAAACAGACTTCGAGTCGCCAGCCGAAGTCATTACAAACTCCTTGAACATTCACTGTGATTTTCTAAGGGAGTCAGTCCCTAATTTAAAGGTTTCCTTTGATCACTTTCTAGGTGTGTAAAAGGTTTCCTTTGATCACTTCCTAGGTGTGTACTTTTAAGGGATATCTGGAGTTAGGCAGCCTTACAGAACCAAACACTGGGGTTATTAATTCCACTTAGGTGTACTAAAGAGGATGGGTAGAAACATACATGTATATATCTTTTCTTTACCTAGAAGTGCCATCCACTGTCCTTGAATTAATATGATTAAAATCACTTGCACTTAACTAGAGGCTCCTTGAAAGTAACACCTTTTCCAAGGACAATGTCAGCCATGTCAATGTCAACACTGAGTCTGATTCTGACCACATTTATAGTGGCATAGTGTCAACACTGCATTTTCATGACAACCACACTCCATTATTGGAACACTGTGCCAGTAAGAAATGCAACATGCGATGGGCAGGTGAAAATCATGCATAAAGAAGTTCAGTGTTTACAGATAAAACTGCTGTGGTTCAAGTACTTCTGTCCCCAACAAAGGCTTGCTATGGCTTTGTGAGAAAATGATCTAAATTATTTTAATTTTTAAATCTCATTTGTTCACTCAGTGAGCACTCTCACCTAAGCAAGGCCATAAAATGGGATACTATAGTTTTGTTCACACCTTAATTTGGGACAATTTTTCTTTGGATCATAAATTAGGAAACCATTTTTTTTCAACCTTTGAAAATCATGTGATGTTAGAGGACAAATACCCACTCTTCTGTTCTGACCTGTAAATAGCTTAAGCATCTTTTTAAAAACAATAATACTGCCCGTATTACAACACAACTATTTTCCAGAAAAATAGTACTTTGTTGAAAAATAATTTCTTCCTCTAGCAGCATTTATCTTCTATTTCGAAGACTATTTATTGTACTAATAGAAGATATGAAATAGGATAGAGAACTCCAGACTGAGACAGTAGTTGTTTCTGAAAAGGAAATACTCTAATAAACTTTGATGTATTAGATAATCCACAGAACATCATTGTAAACTCCTAATCCAGGTGCTCTTTGGTGAGAGACAGGCTTTGTTCTCTTGTTCATGACATTTCTCTGCAAAGAATTCTCTATCGAGTGAAGCAAATGAAGTGAATCATTTCTTACCAAGTAAATTTATCACTTTACAAACCTGCTCTACAGCTCACTTTTGAGTTCAGTTGTAATCATAAGTGATCCTTCATATTTTATTGATGAAAACTGTTCATTCAGATAAGGAGTATGAAACCTAGCAATTAAAAAAAAAAAAAAAAAAGGAAGTTGAGTATTTGATAATAGATTTTTAATTTTTGTTTTGCAGATACCTTGGTATATCTGAACTAGGCATTTCTACATAGTATATAACTTTGAAATGCTGCAGTTATTTGCTTATGACTTTTTTTTTTTTTTTAAATAAATGGAATGGTTGTTTCATTTAAAGGAAGCACTCATTTGCCGACAGCAATTGCCAGGTACAGTGCCTAAAAATTAAAGTGGTTGTTTACACAGGTATGAGGAGATCCAAGAAACGATGTCATTTGAACAGAGGTGAAGTTCTTTAATGAATAAAGCTTCTTATACCTGTGGGGTGTTGGAAAGACAAATATTTTATGACATACTGTTAAACTAGTCTCTAACCTCTTTCATTCTCTGGTGAATAGATTTGAAATAGAGATGTTAGTCAAGGATATAATGTTTTCCAGTTATATTCCAAATATCTTGCAGTCAGTTTATTTTTAACCATGGTAACAGACATTGTGGTGAAATTAATTTATAGATTACCATTGGCAGCCTAAAATTAGGCAAATGTACCAGCCTTGAAAGGCTTGAGAGTAACTAAAACATAGTTGTTAATCTGCTGTTTGTTTATAGTTCCACAAAGAATGACATTTATAAATGCTGCTTAACAGGGTAACTTAGAAGCTAAATTGCTCTTTGCCAAATGGCCCGTAGAGTTTATTCAAATAAAAGCTGTTGATTCAGAACCAAGAACTGATTCACAGAGAATAAAATGCTGGAAAAGGTATACAATCTAGAAGTTTCCCATTTGAACTTTTGCCCAGTATTAATATCCTTATTAGGATATATTTTAGCTAGTCATTTTAAGGGATATCTTGCTTTAGTTTGCTTTCTGTTTTTGGTGTCTTTTCACCCAACTTCTTTTGATGGGATTAGAATTTCAGATGAAGAGGTCTGGTTTACCTGGTTTGTGGAGAAGGGGGCTAATACAATCTCTAAAAAGGTAAAAGACAGGATATTAAGAGCAAGTTAGTAAGGTGGCCTTATTTAAATTTAATTCTTTTAGAGCTTTGAGTTATCAGAGGATGAGGTCTTATTTTTCTAATCTCAAAATGGTGGGCAGCAGGATATATTTTTAATTACTGCTTTTTTGTCTGCTGTGACACTTTGTTATGTGGTTTATTTTATTTACTGGTAGAAAACTAAGGGGAAAAATTACTAGGTGGAGCCGTATTACATTGACTTTATATAGGGAAAATTCAATACATTCCATTTTACCAGTACAGTTTGATTTTTAGGATTAAAGACTTTTATTACCAAGACTTTCTCTCTTTCCCTCACCCCCCAAAATAATGTCCTGGTAGGATTTGGACCCATCTACACTTAAGTAACATTTATGATTGGCCTCCTATGTATTAGACTTTGAGTTCTTATCTTCAGGAAACTCTGCATCATGGGTGAAGCAAATGTAAATAAATAACTATTATACTTTATGGTAAGTGCTACAATAGAATTTCCTTTAAAGTGCTGTAGGAATTTACATAAAGTTCCCTCTAAATCATGATTCTGTTACTGCCTTTATCTCCTAAATATTTCTCAAATCTGCCATGGTCTCCTTTCCTTCATTGTTCCTTCATTGTTCCTTTATTGTTCCTTCATTCTTGTTCCAGTAAGTATTTTCTTTTCATACCCACCAGAGTGATTTATCTTAAACAGAAATTTGACCTTGTCACTTGCCTATTTAATACTCTTCAAAGGCTTTTTCTTACATGTGTTATAAACTGCAAATTTCTTCACAATGACTTTAAGGATTTTTCTAATCTAACTCCGAATAGTTTTATAGCCTCATTGCTTACCCCTTTCAGCCTTCAACTATTCTTACCTTCTAATACCATCCCTCCAACAATTAAAACTACTTGAAGTCTCCACATGCTGCTTTTTTACCTTAGTGTTTAGACTGCCCACTTCTGCTTTTTTTTTTTTTTTCCCCCTAACTTGCTCTTGTTGGCCCTTAAAACTAAAAGCTAGTCTTTTCCCCTCAAGGACATCTTTCATAATCCCTGGGAGACTGGATTAGTGTCTCTTGCTAGTGCTCCTGTGGAAAAGTTGTGTGTGCTATTTTCATGGCAATAGTATAGTGCTTTCTTCTCTCCTTGATTCTTTCTCTTTTTACAAGTTTAAATAGTAATGTGGTAGTTATGTAGCAACCTCCAAAGGTCAACACTGTGTTGTGTGTTTTTAATTTTCATTATGAACTTTGTCTTTAAAGATATTTGATGTGTTTCCACCTTTTGGAGTTTTTGTTCTTAATGATGTCCTCAATGATTGTTCTATCTTGCCAATAGGAACTTATTCAGGTTGGCTTCCGAGTCTCTTTGATGTGACATTAGCAGTATTTGACTGTATTCTTTGAGGAAACAAATTTGAAATGGGACCAATCCATTTTGCATAGGAACAGGGACAGAAAAAGCTACAGAGAGACCTTGATCCTTTCTTAACATCCTAGATATTAATATCCTGAGATGTTTAGGGTATAGATAAAAGCTAAATTCATTCTGCTCCATTTAACAACAATTACTTGGGACTCTCTTTTATAATATCAGTTATTCTTCTGTCTTTGTGTTAAAATGGTATTTTGTTGATTCTAGTTCTTATCACAGCCTGACTTGAAGTATAATTAATCTCCCCTGCTAATCCATGAGGGTAAGAATTGTTGTCTTTCTGTCTCCATTATTTCAGGGATTTACCTTGATAAATGTTTGCTTCTTTGATAACAGTGCTGTCAGGAGGCAATATTTATATTAAACTTTTAGTGTATGTAGTTCTTCATTCCTAAATTGAATACTTTTTTTTTTTTTTTGTCTTTTGTCTTTTTCCGTGTCCGGCAACGGATCGCACCCCTCAGTGTTGCCCCCGTACCGGACCGGGGACCGGCAACGGGATTGCAACCCTCAGTGTCACTCCCGCGCCTCGCTCAGCCAGTGAGCGGGAACCGGTCTGTATGTGGGATCCGAACCCTCGGGCAGGAGCGCCGCTGCGCTTCCCAAGCGGCGCACTTATCCAGTGCGCCACCGGGCCGGCCCTAAATTGAATACTTTTTTTTTTTTTTGTCTTTTGTCTTTTTCCGTGTCCGGCAACGGATCGCACCCCTCAGTGTTGCCCCCGTACCGGACCGGGGACCGGCAACGGGATTGCAACCCTCAGTGTCACTCCCGCGCCTCGCTCAGCCAGTGAGCGGGAACCGGTCTGTATGTGGGATCCGAACCCTCGGGCAGGAGCGCCGCTGCGCTTCCCAAGCGGCGCACTTATCCAGTGCGCCACCGGGCCGGCCCTAAATTGAATACTTTTAATGTGCCATGCACCAAGCTAGGCACTTATTTAAAATGACTTAATTTAATTTGTTGAGCAATCAAATCTGTGAAATAGTCTCTGGGCTGAATATTCATTACGTTAAGTATGAAACATAATTCTTTAGCCATCGCAACATTTCCCAGAGTGTGTTCTGTATGATGCCAGTTAAGTGTTAGTGGAATAAAGGGATTTTGTGGTCAGATCATCATGGGAAATACTGAGTGAGACAAAGGTAAACAAGTTTTATGATTACAGTATTTCACAATGCAAATAATGTGCAGTGCAATCCACTGTCTAAGAGGAGGATAGGGAAAACATCATTTTTCAAATTATTTAACTTAAGTTTTCCCCTGAGTATACATAGAACATACTTAGGAAAATGCTGGCCTATAGATAACAAGCTACATAAAAGAGTATGGTGAGTGGAAAAGGCATGAAGTTGAAAGTCAGAACTTGGGTTTCTGCCTCCAAATACTAGTTGTAAAACCTCCTGACATCTCTCTTAAAGTCTCATTGTCTCATCAGTAAAAGAAGTTAATACTGGTCTGTGTAGTGTAAGATTGCAAATCTTTTACAGTGTACTTGACAAAGGTTAGTACGATAGCTCAGTCTTATCTAGATAAATGGTTCATTATAAATTTAACAAATATTGTAAGTGAATATTTTATTTCTTCATCTACATAGTTTTCCTTAATCCTACATAGTGAAGATTAAAGGTGTAGCTACTGTGGGCCTACCTATTCTTAGTAGCAATTCTAGAACCACCTGGTCTCTTGTAATTACAGCAAACCTTTTCTTGACCAATGATGACAATAGTCCAGGTTCCTTAGATTCTAATTCTGGATGATCTAGACTAAGTATGCAGGAGCAATTTATCTTAACTTTTTCTCCATTTTAATTTTACTGTACATAAGTAATTGGAATGAAGCCAAACAAGTTTTGAATAATGCATTATTTGGTTCATGGTCTCATTTTTAAATATCAAATGAATGAGCAGCAATAATATGTTAGGTATTTTTAAAAATACAAAGATATTGGGCCAGCCCTGTAGCTCACTTGGGAGAGTGTGGTGCTGGTAGCGCCGAGGCCGCGGGTTCAGATCCCATATAGGGATGGCCCGTGCACGCTCACTGACTGAGCGTGGTGCAGACCACACCATGCTGAGGGTTGTGATCCCCTTACCAGTCAAAAAAAACAAAACAAAACAAAAACAAACAAAATACAAAAATATTTAAAGAACGAAGATATGTTAATATTCTTCGCATTAAAATCATTTGAAAATATCATAGAGAATTTTCATGCTATTTATAGTAAACTGTTAGAAATATGTAAACAAGGAAGGTGCTGTAGTCATGATTCATATTATATACACATGATTTAGTCAGGGTTATGTTTTGGAATGATACATCAGATTATATCCTATGATAAATACTAAAAGAATGCAAATAAGCATATCCATTCTTTCCTTTTCTCATGCTGCAATATGAAGGAAAAGGAAGCATAGTGCAGTTCATCAAGATGACGTAATAGCCAATATTTATTGAGCTTTTCACATGACTGTTACTGTTGTTAGCTCAGTATGTATTAGCACATGTAATCCTTATAATTATACTGTGATTGCTAATCTTAAATATTTTACATATCTTTAGGGCTGAGTGAGCTGGACTTCATGAAGAGTTTTGTGTGTGTGTGTGTGTGTGTGAGTGTGTGTGTGTGTATTTGGTATATATTCATATACACAGTGAACTATTATTCAGCCCTTAAAAAGAAGGAAGTTTTAAATTTTCTCTATTGTTTTTTTTCCTGTTTTATATTTATTAATATTATTATTTTTTTACATTCTAAGATATTGAGGAGCAGTTGGGGGAGGGGGAGAGGCAAAGGAGGAAGAAAATAGGGTGGGAGGAGAAGGAAGGAGGGTGTGGTTGAGGCCCGTGGCACCCCCCTCATTCCGGCAGGAGAGGCGAGAGAGCTTCCAGTGGTGGCTCAGTCGTTGCTGGACTGGATTCAGATGTCAGGGGGGTGTGGCTGAAGCTCTTGGCCCCCTACCACCCTGGCTTGGGAGCCCAGGGTGCTTCTGGCAGTGGCTTGGTGGTATTGCTGGGCTGGGTGTGGATGTTGGGGGGGTGTGGCTGAGGCCCTTGGCCCCCAGTGCCCTGGCTCAGGAGCTGGGGTGCTTCGAACAGCAGCCTGGTGGGTTATTGCTGGGCTGGAGGCAGTTGTCGGGGGGTCAAGGCTGAGGCCCACAGCCTGCCCACCTCCCTGGCTTGGGAGCCCAGGGGGCTTCCAGTCCTTCTAGGTTTTATAGGTGTTCTTCAATGGTGTTAGACCTTTCTTACTGGTTAATATCAAACTTTGTCTCTGATCTATGGGTTTTTTGTTTTTTTCTTTCAGTCTGTGTTGGATTATTCACTGTTTCCAACACTTAAACTCTGCACTGGAACTAATTTGTTATCCTTTGGTTACTTCTAAAATGGGGGAATTTCCTAAGGGAACCAGCACTTCAACCCTATGGTTGAGTTAAGTTGCTGCTTTGCTGCTGATTCTCTGGGGAAGGTTTTTTGTGCAGCTCAGGTTTTACTTGTTGACCTTGTAAGTACTTCCAGGTCTCATGAGCTCTGGTACAGCTGGGTTGTGTGGAAACTCTGGTCTGGGCCTGAGTCTTTCCAGCAAACTGCATCCCCTGCATTTCTATGTTCCTGACCACTCTACACTGAGTTGTCCTGTGCTCATTGGAGGGCAGATCAGCTGCCCATGCTGTGCCCTACTGCTCCCCCAGTGGGCCTGTCCCCCCCCCCATACTCCAAACACTTTCCATAGGATGGTTCATGCACCAGTCCCTTGAGATGACTTACCTGCCTCTGAGTGGCTCCTTTTTTCAGTTGTCTGTGGCTCTTCACTCTGTGTGGGTCCTTGGGAACCCTGTTAGTGGTCTTGCTGGCCTGGAGCCCACCAAGGCCCTCTTCTCCCTTGCCACCTCCAAGCAACTTCGTAGGAGGGGTACAGCTGTGGCTTGCAGCTCAAGCCTTAAAGTAGCTGGGGCTCAAAATGGTGGGAGCCATCCTTTCTTTCTCACTGTGGCTTCTTCTGCCTTCATGAACTCCGTAGGTCTCTCCTCCTCTTCCCCTGAGCTCTAGTGACCCCAGTTTGGCTGTCTTTGCTTTTTAATAGTTGTAAATTGGTTGATTTGTGAGAGAGAGTGACCCTGGGGACCATTTATTCCACCATCTTGACCAGAAGCCAAGTTTTGTATATTTCTATTTGCTTTTTTAACATGCCCTGAAAGCTTCCCTGCTGGCAAGACAGCCCATGGAAGGTCAATAGAGGAAGAAGTATCTGACAATGATTAGGGATTAAATGTGACCCTTCCCAGACACCTCTTAATGATCAGAGCCAAGGCAAGAGAACTGTAGTGGATTGAATATTCCCCCCAAACTCATTGAAGCTTGAATTGTGTCCCCCAAGTTTTATGTTTTAGAAACTTGGCTCCCACTGTGACTGTTAAGAGGGTGGGAAATCCTATTATGGTAATTGAAAGGTGGGGCCTTGAAGAGGTGATTAGATTGTAGCACCATACCGTAATGAATGGATTAAAAATGGTGGCCATGGGCGTGGTTCGTAGGGTTTTAAAATGAGAGTAAATGAGGAGGTAAGTCTGGCTCTGCTTCCACCATTTTTACGATGTGATAACCTGCCACATTACTGTCACCACCACCAAGACCATCACCAGCTGTGTTTCCTGGATTTTGGACTTCCCAGCCTCTGAAACTGTAAGCAAGAAATTGTGTATCCTTATAAATTACCCAGTTCCAGGTATTTTGTTATATGCAAGAGGAATGGTCTAATACAAGAACATATGGTGTTTTTTTGTATGTATAAGGATATGAATGAAATTACTGGTGGGTAAGGGCTCAGCTGTGGAGCCATTCTGTCTGGGTTTGAATTCCTGGGTTCTGCTACTTACTGTTTAACCTTGTACATCCTAAGTTTTTGTAACTGTAAAATAGGGATAGCAGTAATAATCTACTTAATAGTGTTGTGAGGATTAAATTATTTAATACATGGAAAGTGTGTCAGACACTTGATAGATAATAAATGCTAATATTTTTTGTTATTGCTGCTGCTGCTATTGTTATTATTAACATTTACTGCCTCTACTGGCAAGGGAGTAAAAACCAGAAAGCTGGTATCTTTCAATAACCAGGGTTGGGCCTTCTATCCAAGATGGGGGCCCAGCAACTATAGGCTGTAGTGGTCAAGTGATTATTTTAGTGATAGACAGTCTCTCCTATTGCCATCTCGGGTGGCTTAAAAGTTTTATTTATTTTTTTTGTTTAAATGAATATTACCCAATACCAACACTTTTTATACTTTTACTTTCAATTTATTCCTTATTTTTATAAATATTATTTCTCAAACAAAACTCCTGATACAGACATTGTTATTACATGATTGCCTGAGTGGAAGGATTGGGGAAACGATCTGTGAAAAATGAGAAGTTTCTTCAGAGATCTTTACTGCAATAAAAGAGAAAACCCAGAGAGATCAAAGTAATTTGACTGAGTCATTAAACCCAGGAATTTAGTTCTGTGCCCTTACTACTACTTAGTTCCCCTGCATTTAAAAAACAATAAAATAAATTATTTTTTAATGAATATAGATTTTCTGATTTAATTTCCCTTTGTAAACAAGGTATTGTCTTAAGTTGGGCATATAATAAGACTAGATGCCATTTTTTAAAAATTGCTTCATTTCTGAGTATAGAAGCATTCTTCTACTGAAAGCATATTGGAGACAGAGTTAAAGCAAATACTGTGGTGTCAACAAACTATAGTCTAACATTGTTAAATTTTAAAAATCAAATAACTGAGTTAAATATGTAATCTGATATATACAGTATCCTAGGTTAATGTCTATGTATGACACAAATTAGTACAGGACTTCTTTTTCATTTACTTGGGTAGATATATAATAACTTTCTACAGATGAGGAAAATCTGCATTTACCATCACATAAAAATGACCGTACAGATGAGAAATAAGAAGTTAAGAAATTCTTAGAGTAAAAGAAAAATGTTTAGGTAAGTTTACTCAAATTTACTTTGTTTTTCACAGTGTGTTGAGTCCATCTCTTGAAACTTTGTTCTTAGTGAAGTTTCCTAAATTGGAAATTGTTTTTGTATCTGTGATGCTTAGAGAAATGCTCTGCCCCCCCCCCCCTCATGTCTCTTATAGGTAATTAATAAATATATAAATTAAAATAAAAGTTGAAGGCTAAGAGAGCTAGCTTTTCCAATAAATATTTAATTAAGAATTGCTTGTTGTCTACATAATTTAATATCAGCATTAAATTCTTTCTTTTTATGATTGTTCAATCCCTTGTCCTCTCTGTGTACAAGCTCATGCCATAGTTTGATTTATCTGAAAATCAGAAATTGGTTCAGCTTCTCATTGTATTTGAAATATTATGTAATGGAATCAAGAACACTTACTTATATTTGTGTTGATTCACAAATATAAGAGAGGTTATTTTGATGAAGTTCAGTTACACAGATTTTCTCCAGTTGTATATTATGGTATTTCATGTAATGCTAGACATAACTGAGGTTAAAAACAATACTGAAGTGCTTACTGTATACTAAGTGCTATGCTAAATGATTTATAGTCACTGTCCAATTTTCAGAACATCCCTGAGGAAACAAGCTGAGAGGTTTTTTTCACTTAAAGTGTTCTGAGTCACTGAGTAAATGTCAGAATCTTGGCCTGCCCAGCCATGTCTTTTGCCTTTAAAGTCCTGCCCTTTAAAAAAAAAAAATCTTATTTTAAAAAATTACTGTCACAGCAATTATCTGGTCATCCAAAGACTATCTTAATTTAATCATTTCAAGCAAGTTTCATATACATATTTTCAAATAAATCCAAAAATTTTAAATAATGCAAATATAGCAACTATTTATATAGTATAGACAATTTCTCTAAGTTAACATTTACTTTCTCAGTTTCAGTGAACTATAATTTGCACTGTGTAATGTTAAAATATCTTAAATCCTTTGGGAAGTAGATCCTATAAATATGCCAGTTAATATTAGACCAATATTAAAATTAACTAATTAACAAATTTTTGGTGTAGTATATATACCCAAAAAAGGAGAGAATTGTGTGAAGCAGTCTTCTGCATTATAGAGAGGAAAAGCCTACTAGGAGTCAAAACTTGATGAAAAATTTTTTCATTCTGCTTTTCCCTAGGATCCAAGGGATTCTGAACATGTATGGTTTTCTTTTAAATGCTTGTGTAGAGCTAGGGCTAGGGTCTGGAACTCACAGACCCCTGGAGCCTGTTCACAAACCTTTCACATGCAGGTCTACAAGCTAGGTAACAGGAAAAGGTCCTTGGAGCCTTGTTTGAAGAAAGAATAGTTTTTATTCAGCACACTCACGTCTAAGATATAGGCAGTCCAAAGAGAAACTGAACAGCTGCCAGCAAAGTCCAAAGAAAAAACTGAGCAGCTGCCAGCAAAATAAACATGCTCTAGTTTTAGATACAAGCTCTGCCAAGCTGCTGCTTCACACACTGAGGAACACACAAGAATAGCAACAAGCTAAAAGTACCCAGGCACGCATGCACACTAACTCCACCCCCACACAACTTGTTTACAAAGAATGTGCTGCACCACCCCAACCAGACCTGAGGTGAGAGGGCCTGACTAAACTACTCTATTTTCCTCACAGTCCACCCCTTCAGGGTCCCTCACCGTACAATCTATGCATTCAGAATCTTCCGCAATGTTCCCTTAGTAAGGATAAATGACCCTTACATTCATATAACGTATTGTCTGTTCAGTATGCCCTTAAGGCTTGTCCTTAAGGCTTATCCTGTAGTTCTCTCCTTTCGACTATTAGCCACACATGTCTGGTTAGTAGTCATCATTGGTGTGATTTTCCATGGGAATCCTGTAGTCATAATGATGGGAAGTTCAATGCATATTCAGTAGGTCAACACATTGGTCACACGAAAGTATGTATGTACCCAGTTTACTCTGGTGTGGTGCCTGCAGCCAGAACACTGTGGGTGAAAAGATAGAAGAGTTATTGTTACCAATAGGGGAAGTTCTCGCCCCTCTGGTAAGATACATGCCAGTTTGCCATCCTGAGAAAGGATGGTTGTAGGAATAAGTATCTTACCTGGTTTATGATACCATACTTTATCCACTAACACTGTTGGATCTGTAGGTTCTACATGTAACAGTATAGGGGAACTAATAATTGGCCATACAAACAGAAGACCAGTAACCCTCTGACTTTGGCAGTGGTCCCACAAGATCCACCTGCCACTGTGTCAGGGGCACTCTCACATGAGTTATCTGACCATCGGGGCACCCGTCTGCTCATCAGGAGCACATTTGCTCATCAGAGGCATTTTTTCTCGGGTTTATGTGGCATCCAGAGAGGAGCCATCAACCACCCGGTCTTGCAGCCAGCATGCTGCATTCTCCAGTGTAGCCACCCAGCTACATTAGCTGCTGGAGCTCTCTCCAGCCACCTTACTTTAGCCAGTGCATCAGCTTTATCATTATTAATTCAGCATGAGGCCTCCAGTCCTTGCCTGCCCCCAAAAGACGAGTACCTTGGCCTGCTCCCTATTCAAAATTGAACATTTCATCCGCCTCCTCGGGAGCAACCAAAAAGTCCTTTAAATCCACTGAGTGTACCTTGCTACCTGTTTCCGGACATTTAGAGAAACACTGTTCAGGGTGCAGTTGCTGCCACAAGGCAAATAGAATCACATTTGGTTGCCGGTCAGTTTTCTTATTATCAACCCCTGCTGCAAGCAAGTCAAGCCACATTTGCTTATAGCTAGTCTTGCTTGGTTGCTTTGGGATAAAATCCTGAGCATTTCTTGGGGGGTTGGTCTTAGCCACCTTTCGGACCTCTTTTGCTGGTCTCCTATCCTCTACTTCACCCAAGCTGGCTATCATGGTCATTACTTCATGTATAGGATGACCAATGTATGGAGCCAGTATGGCCATCAGTGACCCAAAGGACGCTGACAGGGCATTTTGTAGCACTTTGTCTCTCATGCTGCCTGTAAAATTTTCATCATCCGGGCCATGGTGTTCACGTTAAACATGGACTGCTGCATCCCCAGCTCCTGAATTATTGGGACCAGCTCAGCGTACGTTTGCCATTTACTAACAATTTTGGGCAGTTCTCCAGCATTTGCCCACATGGTTCGGGCAGCTGCATTCACCCATTCCATTAAGGAGTGATTACCTGGCCCTTGTGCATATCTGCAGCTATTCTGTAGCTGCTGCCTCAGGGACAGGTGCATGGTGATGGAGGCCAATTTTTCCATCTTCTCACCAGAGCATACCACACTATCCACCCCTAGGTCCGATAACTGCAGCAGCTAAGCAGCCAGGGCCTCCCCCTGTTTCTGCTGGAACTGTCTCCCCAAGTCCACTAATTCAACCTGGGTATATGGAACATAGGTGGTGAATTGGGTCACATGTGGATTGCCCACTTGTTGTCTGCCCAGTCCCATAGGCTGCTTGCGTTTTACTTTCTGATGCATTACAGGTTGTTCCTGGAGATGCATGGTCTCCCCCAACTCACCACCGGGTTTGTTGTCTTCCCTGGTGTGAGAAGCAGGAGTAACTAGTTGCTGCACATCATCCTGCAGGACATTTATCCACGCTTTCAACAACTCTGCTTTCTTCTTCAAATCTTGATCAGTCAGCATAGTGAGCAGTAGCTAGGCTCCGGTCAGCAGAAACATGGCCACCAGACGCCACATGCCCACGGACAGCCACATTTCCTCCCCCTCCCAAGGGGTTTTCCACTGTAGTGCCTGGTCTATGCTGCCTTGCAGTATAGTGAGCAGCAACCAGATCCTGGTCAACAGGAAAGTGGCCACAGGGCACAACATATTCAAAAGTAGCCACATTTCCTCCTTCTCCCAAGGGCTTTTGGCTCCCTACCTGCTCAGAATCCTGCCGACTATGCCAATTGTAGAGCTACGGCTAGGGTCAGTGAGCTCTAGACCCTAGCCCTAGCTCTACATCTTGTCACGGTGTCTTATTTAAAGAACTCTTGCAAAAATATAGCTTTTTCTTTTTTTAAAAAAACAGCTTTATTAATGTATAACTTACTTGTGATAAAATTTATGTTTTAATTATATAATTCAGGAATTCTTAGTAGGTTTATATAGTTGTATAACCACCACCACAATCTAATTTCAGAACATTTCCATCACTCCAAAAAGAAACTTTGTATTCATTTGTAGTCACTCCTGATTCTCACCCACCCGACCCCACCAGGCACCCTCTAATCTACTTTTTGTCTGTATAGATTTGCCTCTTTTGTACATTTTATATAAATGGTATGATATAGCATGTGGTCTTTTGTGTCTGGCTTCTTTACTTAGCATGATGTTTTTGAGACTCATCCATGTTATAGCGTGTGTGAGTACCTTGTTCCTTTTTATTGTGAGCAGAATCCCACTATATAAATGTACCACATTTTGTTTATCCAGTCACAGTTCATGGACATTTTGATTATTTCCACTTTTTGACAATTTTGAGTAATTGTGGTATAAACATTCATGTACAAATCTTTGTTTCTTTTTTGGTTTTTTGTGGGTTTTTTGGCAGCTGGCTGGTAAGGGGATTCGAACCCTTGACCTTGATGTTATGAGGACCATGCTCTAACTTAGTGAGCTAACCGGACAGCCCCCATGTACCAATTTTGTATGGACATATGTTTTCATTTTTCTTGGGTAGATAGCTAGGAGTGTAATTACCAGGTCATGACTACCAAACTGTTTTCCAAAGTGGCTGCTTCATTTTACATTCCCACCAGCATTGTATGTGGTTTTCAGTTTCTTCATATCCTCAACAACACTTAAGATTGTCTGTCTTTTTGATTATAGCCATTCTAGAGGGTATGAAGTGGTATCTCTTTGTAGTTTTAATTTGCATTGCTGTTTCTTTTAACTGGTTCTTTATTTTGGATATTATAATTTTAGTTTGAAATTCCTATAGCGTTGGAAGTCCTGGAATAGACTTAAACTGGCATGATCTTATTTACTATGATAAGTAATGGTTTCCTTAAAGATGTTGACTCCCCTCTGTGAGGTCTGAGAAATAAAGTCTTTGAATTGTGTTTTAAATGTAGGTCTTTTCAGGTGAAGTCAAAAGGAAAAGAGATTATTTACTTGTAACAGGAGCAGAATCAATTCTGCTTGGCATATTACTGACCTTTTCCCTCAACTTGGCTGGGCTCTCAGGTGGTTGTGAGTAGTGGCATTAAACTTGTCCTCTGTGTCTCATTCCCTGCCTGGACTTCTATCGGGGAACAGCAAATGCTCAGTAAATGGTAGCAGCAGTTATTGCATATTAATACAACTATTATTTTAACTTAAATGTATTTGTTTCATCTATTAGAAGTCTTGTACATTTACTGACTAGGTTGATTTTGGTCAGTGTTATTTAACTGATCAAATGCAATTTTTATAAATGCATGTTTGGCTAAGAGAATTATGATCAGTGCTGATGAATACCTTTTCTTGGACTAGGTGGGCAGATGAAGTTCATGTTTTTTGGAGTTTCTTTCCCCTTAAGTTTGATATATAAAATATGAGTGACACTGTTAGTGGTAAAATGAAGACAAAGTAAAGTTTATATTCCATCTTTCACTGTGTTTCTCTGGTTTAGAAGCTAAAGAAGTCAACCTTTTTTAGATATTTTAAATAATTTATTTTAAATAATTTTCAATAATTTCCAGTCTGTAGTAATTTAAGTAACATTTATTGAAAAATGCAAATAATCATTAATTGAGTAATATTCAATTTTATGGATTTGGCTCTCAAAGCTTTTAACACTTGGGAAGTAATGTTAGAGGTTTGTTAAATACAACTTTAGAATTTACTCTGGATAAAGTGTTTTGCCCCTCTGTTTGATTGATAAAATAAGGTACATTTGAACTATTTTCCTGTGATTAATAAAAGTAACTAATCATCTTTTCGTTCCTCGTTGGCAGGGTCTTCACAATTCATGATCCAAGGTTAGATTAAATAGAAAAGCAGAAGTTAAATTATCTTTGCTAAGATGACTTTTGAGGAAAGTTTATTAATCAGTCAGTATCTTGATCAATAAATCCACTCAGAACATACTGCCGTGTACCAGCAAGTTGGAAAATAAACAATCTTTGTAAATTATGCAGAGTGGTGTTAGTTTGCATTAACAGCAACGTTCTCATTAAAGTTGGGCCAGGAAAAAACGCGACTGTGTTTTGCTTCTACTTTTTCACTACACGTGTAAACTGTGCCAACAGCAGACAGCCAAAACATGGGAAGGGAAGGCAGACCAGGGCTGTGTTTGGTCACTCAGGGGCAGAATTTCCAGACACTTTTCTCTTGGGCTCTGTTAATGTTAACTTTATTCCTTTCTGTTAGCTTTCTGTCTCTATGTTTCTCCTGTTCATCTGATGTTTGAAAAGGAGAGAGAATCTGATTGGCTCAGCTCGAGTCAGATGTCTGACTTTAGATCATTGTGGGGGAGGTGGATATGCAGGAAGGATCAAATAACACAGGCAGGGTGGTTGGGAGTCCCTCTCCAAGTATAGCAGGACTTCAGTCCTTTATGCTTAATGATTGGTTTACTGACTTAAGTGTAAAGAGATGGATGTTGAATCAACTAGATACTGCTTTAAATTAAAGATTTAGCTCCTTAAATGTTTAAATATTGAAGATGGTGGCTTGGCATTTGATGGACCCCTGAAAGCACTCTAGTAAGTGTCAGTAGCTCTGAGGGTTAATCTCTTTTGAGGACTGAAGGGAAACAGTAGGGAGGAATCAGATGAGACTGTTCATGGCTGCTGCTGCTTCTCCTACAGCCAACCCCTGCTCATTGCTACAGAGGCTAAAAGAGCTGGGGATGATGGCTTTCTCTCCTTGGCTTCTTCCTGAACTTGGAGTTCTCCCAGTTCCACCGCAAAGCTGTTTGCCAGGTTCTCTTCCTTCCATTCCTTCCCTTTCCTGTGTAAACCAGGAGTTTACATATTGAGTTCTTTCCATCACCACCTAATGCAATTTAAGTTACCCTTCTGTCACAAGAATCCCCTATAGAATGTTGTTTTCTTGGGCAATTGGTGTATTTTGGTTCTTTTACTCATTTTTTTCCTGATGTCCTAGGATGTATATATGTATCTGTTTGCCCTTCTATAGTACTAGAATTTCTGACAGTTTCGTTATTAAAGTACAACTTCTGCCAGCCAGTTAGCTCAGTTGGTTAGAGCATGGCACTAATAATGCCAAGGTCTGGGCTTCAATCCCTATACCGGCAGCAAGCAAGCAATCAATCAACCAATCAATCAATCAATAAATCAGACAAACAAACAAACAAACTTCTTAGCTGGAAGTTTCTATTATATATCTTATAGGAAAAACTTCATTTATTTTCACGAGACTTCATTAAGTTGATCTTGAGCAGTGACAGTCACTTTCTCAATGACTTGCCTCCCTCTACTCACCGTACTTTTCTGTGAGAAAATGTATTAAAATCACCAAGTGCCTAACACTTGATTGCTACTCAAGGATATTAGCGTCCATTTTCTCTTGATGTTTTTAATGTTGTTTTTATCATAATTGTAAAAGTAATATATATTTATCATAGGAAAAGTGGAAAATGCAGGTAAGTGTAATAAAAATTAAAATCATACAATTGCCCTACTGCTAACATTGTGACTTTCCCCCAACAAAATTAGTATCATATTTTATTTTTATATTCTCCTGTTTTCATGTAACATTACGAAAAGTACTTTCTCACATCACTAAATATTCTTTAAAAACATAATTTTAATGTCTATAATATTATATGAATATGCCATAATCTGTTTATTAAACCATTCCCCTATTTACAAATAGTATGTATAAGTTGTTGAACTTATATCTTTATTAGCTTTATAGACAGAGATTTCTGAGTAAATAGAGAGCAGCCTTTTCAGGCTTTTGAGACATCAGTCTTCACATATGTAACCAGTCTCCCATCTCAGCTGCCATCCCGTTCTTTATGTGGATTCTGTTTTCATCTAATTCAAGCTTTTTATCCTAGCGTCTCTTCATCTTTCTTGGGCTTCAGCACCCCATACCAGGATTTCTTACATCCTGTGCTGGATCATGCTTGCATGTGGTCATCTTCACACCGCTCAGTCTTTGACTCCTCTCACCCCATGGGATCCCCCTCCATATCTCGCATGGACTGATACACCAGGCCTGGCTACCCCCATGTATCAGGCTCTCTCCACTGTGGCTCTCGCACCGTGCTTTGGGTCCTCATGGCTCTGTGCCATCTAATGGCTTTAGCACTGAATTGTTCAGGAAAAGCATGAGGAAAAGAGAAAGCTATAAAGAATAAATGAAGGACCTTGTCAAATGCATAGCATCATGCCTGGCATATAGTAGCTATTTGGTGGTTGGGTGTGGTGGATATTTAAATTCTACTCCTGATCCTGGACTGTTGAGCCTTGGTGGTAAAAGAAAAAATACAAACACCTAACTGATTTGACTGCTTCTGATACCAGCTCAGCTGCATCTGTCTTCCTTCTACCCCTAATCACTTTCTAGTTGACAATATATACTATCTCACTAAGTTTTTTTTTTTTTTTTGTCCTTTTTGTCTTTTTTCGTGACCGGCAACGGATCGCAACCCTCAGTGTCGTGCCCGTACCGGACCAGGACCGGCAATGGGATCGCAACCCTCAGTGTTGCGCCCGCACCTCGCTCAGCCAGTGAGCGGCCGGTCTGTATGTGGGATCCGAACCCTCGGTGGGAGCGCTGCTGTGCTCCCAAGCGGCGCACTGTAGCAGTGCACCACCGGGCCGGCCCTAAGTTTTGGTTTTTTTACCTTCTTTATTGTCCCTCATTCTTCAAACTCCGCAGCTTCTAAATCTCATCTAATGACTTTGCTTACTATTTAAAGGAGATTAAGATTATTTGACATTAATGTATTTAACTGCTGTAACCACTTCAAAATGTTTCAGTATTTTTAGCTCTCCTTACTTTACCTTCTTTCTTGAAACATTACCCTAGTTAGGCTTTTATTATAGATAATATATTGTCCCAATTCTTTTCCTACCTATCTGGCTAATTTTGCTAAGTCTCCTTACCTGACTTTGATTCTTCTGTCCTCCATTTGAATATTTATCCTTCTTAATATGTTGTTCTTGGTCTCTTTAATCTATTCAATTTCCCTAGGTGATCAAATTGACCATGTCACATCCAAACACCTAGTTTATGCTGCCGAGTTCCAGATTTTGTACCTTCCCAAATCTCTTGAACTCTAGCCGTAATTCCTGGCTGTCTATAACAGCTTTTTCAAACCTGCTTTTATTCTTTGCCATGGTTAATGATACTAGTGCAGTCCCAGGTAATTAAAGTAGTAATTGTCATCTTCATTTCTTTCTCAGAGCCCCATATCCAGTAAATTTCCTACTGTACATTTTACCTCACAAATACCGTTCCATTCAGACTGTCTCTCACTGATGTCCATAGTATTTACTCGATTCTGCTTTGAATTATGGCTAACTTCTTGAATTTTTTTTTTTTTTTTGATTTGTAACTTCTTAGAGGCAAATTCCACCATAAGCATTTCTCTTCATTGAATTAAAGAATACTCTTCAAGTCTTTTTTCTAAACTTAAGTCAGTATTTTACTATATCATTAACTGGCTTTCCCTAGGCAATAGGAACTTGGTCATGATTCATGATTTGATTATACGTATGTAGTCTGTAATACACTATTCTATTCTTAGGGTTAATGCAGGGGAGGGTATGGTTTTAGATGATGGTAGGAAGATTTAAAGTAGCTTTAGCTTTAATTACTGATAATGAATGAGATCTTTGAAATTAGCTAGATTTTGGTATCTGCAGATGAGAATGTATTTTCAAACTTGGGCATTTTGATACAAATGTAAGAGGCTAACTAGATATATATTTTAAATTTGAATGAATTCTAGAAATCTGTTTTCTTCTTTGGCTAAAAGGCTTCCTTAGTTTGTCCTCTCATGTTTTTTAGAGTTTTAAGAAAAGATTGATTCAGAAGAGTCAGAGGTTTGGTAAGACAATTTGGTCATTTTTATGCATTTGAAAGAGTTACTAGCTTTGACATTTTCTCAGCTCATACCTTTTTGTCTGATATCATCATTTATAGTTTGTATTGTATAATTAAGTGATTCAACTTTCTCATTTGATCATCATTTAAAGTTACCTGAGTGTCTCATGTCAACAAACCTTGACTTCTTTAGGGTGTGTGTGTGTGTGTGTGTGTGTGTGTGTGTGTGTGTAATGGGCAATCAGAAAAATTGAACAATAGGGCCAGCCTGGTGGCGCACTGGAGAGTGTGCCGCTTGGGAGCGCGGCGGCGCTCCCGCCGAGGGTTTGGATCCCATGTGGAGACCGGTTCCCGCTCACTGGCTGAGTGCGGTGTGGGCGCAACACTGAGGGTTGCGATCCCGTTGCCGGTCCCCGGTACAGGCGCGACACCGAGGGTTGCGATCCCGTTACCGGTCAGTAAAAAAGACAAAAAGAAAAGAAAAGAAAAATTGAACAATATGTTGGTTAAAATAGGACATTATTAAAAAACAAAAGAAAGGTATAGGGTAGCATATAAATGGAATAGTAACAGTAGTTGCTATTCAACAGGATAGTTTAGAAACAAGGCTTTTTAAGAGCAGTTATAGGACTCAGATATTCCTAGGTGCTCAGTAGACAAATTTGAGAGGCAGTAGCTATGAGCAAAAAACAGTGAAAACCTATCTGATATTCAAAGTATTGAAAACTTTACTTTGAAATTAAAAGTTTTCTAAAACAGGATGATAATTAGTTTCGACTGGGTAGAGGTTTATCTGAAGGTTGTCAATCATCCTAATAGTTTTAAGGGTTTCTTCCATATGTGTTAGCAATATGAACAGAAGTACTGGGAATAATTTTGGAATGTCCACCATGACAACATACTTCTGGGGATTATAGGTATAAATTTTCTTTCATTAGTGATTAGTATTTTATTCTCATATTCACTATTTTGTTCAGTAACTTCAACTTTGTTATATTGCTTAACTCTTCAATATTCTCTCTTTTTTAAAAAATCAAATTTGTAGATAAATCATTACGGTACTGCAAGCCATATATTTTAGGTGTCTGAGCAAATGAGATTTTGGATGCTGACAGTCCTGGTTTCATTTGTAAATTGTAAGCAATGACCAAAAATATTATAATAGTTATTAGGAAAAAGACATTTATCTACACACCTCTGTTTTTTCTTTGTACCTTCTTCCCAGACATTTCTAGCCACCCTTATTGCTTCTACCTGCTTTCATAGTAGCATTGAGTCTTTTTTTTTTCCCATACTAATATGTAAAAAAAACTCTCTATGGCTGTGCAGATCATCATTAGTGAGTATAAGTATCATCATAGTTAATTTAAATATGGTTTAGATCTATCAGTTTAAAAATGAGGTATTTGAGGACTAGATAGATTTGCCAAGAAAAAAAAGAACTGTTATTTTTATAGTGCACCAACTATACACCAGACACTGTCTTTTCATATTTTAGTTCTGTGAAATATGTTGTGTTCTCCACATTTTACAGAGGCTCAGAGGTTAAGTAACTTGCAAGTCTATTAGGCTAGTTGTGGTAGAGATAGGATGAAAATACAGATCGCTTGCATAGTCTGGGGTCTTTTCCACTCCTGTCAGCAAACATTAAGAGCTAATTGACTAAGGCAGTGGGGAAAACAAAGGGTTAAAAACCCAGCACTCTAAATACGACAAAGTGTATTTTCCTGATTGATAACTTTTATTTTTATAAGAAAACTCAAAGATAAAAATTAATTATCTTTGGTTATACAGCTATTAAACCACTAAAATATGGTATAAAAAGAACATGATCTTTGCCTGTTAAGATCTTATAGTTGATGATGCATGTACAAAATCGTAGTCACAGAGAAAATAGTATATTTTTAATATCAATTTTTAGAGATTGAAATGGTCACCAAGGGCACATGCACTTTCTTCATTTACTTTTCCTTTTTTCTCCCCCCTCAAAGTAGATTTTGTCTTGAGAGATTCTTTAAACCTCTTGCCTTGAGGGTATTCTTTTCATCCTTTTATTTTATTTTTAGTGGCTGGCCGGTAGGGGGATCTGAACCCATGACCCTCGTGTTACAAGGCTGTGCTCTCAACTAAGCTAACTGGCCAGCCCCTCCTGTCATCCTTTTAACAGGCACACTCTTGCTAACAAAGTTAGTCTGCATTTGTCCTGGCACATGATTGGCCTCTGATATTTGTTGAGCGGGCCAGCTAGGAATGGATTTGGGCTCTGTGTTATGTTTTTGTATGACATTTGATGTTTGTGAGAATTAATAGCTTGCTTTTCATAGTTTCTTAAATGAGATACAGAAAAATGAAAGTAATCATGGTAGTGATAGGAAAAATTAGGACTTTGACATATAGTAGTATATGTCTGTTCATTAAGGAAACTAGGTGCTTAAAATATGTTTGCAAATCTGGGGCTTCATTTGCCTTGCTTATGTTTACTTATAAACTCTTAATCTTTACATAAGCTCTTAATCTAGTTAAACTATTGATAAATACCTTTTTGAAGAAAGACAAGTCTTTAGCCTCTTGATACCTGAGCCACTGATATTGTGAATGTGATGACTTATGGGGTAATCAGATTGCTTAAGAGTAGCTTTTTGAATTGTTTTTTAAAGATAGTTATTTTCTAGAATTCCTAAGTGATACATGTTTCCCATTTCACCATCTAATTATCTTAAATTTTAATATTTGTACTTTTGATACCATCATATTCATTACAAATATTTTTCTTAGGAGCCAGAGCTGACCTTGGCAGATACCGAGACAAAGGCAATCTTTTTCTCTACCTATCAATCCTCCCCCTTCCTCATCCCTTTTCTTCCCAGTCTTCCCCTTTTCCATCTCCCCTTCTTTGGCCTCCCCTCTTCTTCCCCTTCCCCATTTCATTTGTTTCAGTGTATAGAAAGATACAAAATTAGAATGATGGTAGGAGGAGGTAGATGATTTCCTATAAAGTGACTATTCGGTGATAGGACTATGAAACATATTTAGTTTCTTAGATGCCTAGTTCAAATTACTTTGGAGTCTAACAGACCTGTTTAGAATCTTGGTTTATATCCTGTATATATCCACTGTGAGGAGAAAAGTAACACAGTATCAGAAAATATTAAGCAGAAAGGAGAAGCGCTATTTTCTACCATACTTCTGAGGTAATCTCTATTAATGGTTTTCATGTGTCCTAAATATCTGCTCTCTGTATTTGCATACATGTAATGTAGCATATTAGCTACATTAACTTCAAATTTATATCGTGTTCATTTTCCTTTTATAACAGTCTTCAGTAGGTCATAAAGCATCTAGAGTATTCATTTAGTTTTGATCTGCTTGATATTACTAAATTCTACTATCTCAATTTCTTATTTCTTTTTTTTCTTTCTCTCTTTTTGATTTTATTCTTCTTAACTGCTTTCAGGATGCTGCTCCCTAGATTTTAGTTTGGTTTGTTTTTTTTTTATCAATGGTGACCTCTATAATGGCTCAAAGTTTGTTTATACAGATAAGAAGAAAGGAAAAATAAATTAGGTAAAGAAACAGATACTAGAGATGGATGAGACAGAAATGACATTTTTATCAGTGGCTTCAATATTCTTAGGGAAGTAGTTGGCTAGACATTCTGCCAGGAGTTGGTGATGTTCATAGTAATTAGGAATTAAAGCTTGTGGGAAGAAAATTTAGAATTGTTCTTGCTGTCATTATGAGGAGGATTATAAGAGATCAGTATAGGATTGTCAGACATGTTGTATAAAGTATGGGATGAATCTGTAGAGGGCAAAATGTTTGGTCATCTGGGACCAGGAATAGAAAAAGCCTACTGTTGGTCAGCTCTAGTTGGGTAAGACAGGCTTAAAACAAGAGCACTGATAAAATTGCTTACCTATCAGATACCAGAGAATGACCAGGTACAAAACTATTAGTTACAAAGTGTAAATCAGGATTTCAGAATCTCCTCTTACAATATAAAGGAAACAGCATTTTCCCCTCCTTGAAACAGGTAATAATTTATGAAGAATATAGTTGGATATCTATAAAACTACTTATATATTACTTACTTTGGTATTTTCATTTCTAAGTATCTACCAGCAAAGCATTTTTTGAGTATGTATCCATTTGTTCCCATAGAATGTTAGGCACATTTCTAAACACTGTAACACTGGAGGCACTGGAAGAGGGGCAGGGAAGAAGAGTTAGGAGGTAGCTAAAATGTGGAGGTAGCCAAAATATTCCATAGTATTTTCTTGTCAATTGAAGACATATTATCTGATTAAAATTTCTATTCTGTAAAACAAATGTTACTACTGAGCTGCTTCTTTTTTCTTTAAATCAATTTTATTTATATTTATTTTGGGGTGTACAGTGTGTTGTTTCAATACATGCATATCTTGCACAATATTCATTTAGGATAGACAGCATAATTTTGTCTCCATTAGTTCACCCTTTATCTTCCCCACCCCCATCCCCACACCTCCCAGACTCTGGTAACCATTATTCTATTCTTTAGTTGTTTTTTTTTTAAACACACAAAGATTAATATCCTTATTGCAAAAAGAACTCTTAAAAATGAATTAGAAAAATCTAAGCTGAAATTTGGTGAAGGAAAGGAGCAGATGAGTCACACAGCCAAAGAAATACACCTGGTTAATAAGTATCTTCTAGGATCTAATAGGTTGTGGGTGGGAGTGGGGCTGTCCCAGCCCCTGTCTCTCAGGATCCCGGTCATTGGGCTGGCTCCATTGCTGGCCTGAATGTGCAGTGATGGTGGTGGCAGGGGTGGGGTTAGGGTCCACAGCCAGGTCTCCCAGGGCCCCCAGGGTGTCGCGCTGGCTGCCCTTGCTCATGGCAGCAGGGGCAGGGCTAGGGCCCATGGCCCCTATCTCCCAGGACCCCCGGGCTGGCTTCCCTAGCTTACCTGGGTGTGCGCCTAAACAGTTTTGGAGGCTGGGAAGTCCATGGTCCAGGGAACACATCTGGTGAGGGCCTTCTTCTTGGAGGGAACTCTACAGGGTCCCAGGCAACCAGGGTGTCACATGGCGAGAATGGGCTGAGCAAGAGACTACTGAGCTTCTTTTAATATTTTGTATGGTATTTAAAAAATAATGTGGTTATTTTCTTCCTGACTTTTCATAGAGAGCTATAATTGAACTTGGCCTTGTGATTTAATTTTATGTATAAGAAATACAAATAAGAACCAGCTGTCAAATTTATGTGACTAGTCAAGTCTGCCAAGTATTTGTGTGTCAGAGGTACAATAGAAACTTTGGGAAGCTTTTGGCTTTCAGCTAGGAGGCCAAGGTTCAACTTTCTTAGGTCGTCCCGAATCTGGGTTCATGTGATACCAGCTGTCTCCACTATGACGCCTAAGTTTGACCCCAATGAGATCAAAGTTGTGTACCTGAAGTGCAGAGGTGGTGAAGTCAGTGCAATATCTGCCCTGGCCCCCAAGATCAGCCCCCTGGGTCTGTCTCCAAAAAAGGTTCTTCATGACATCGTCGAGGCAACTAACTGGTGACTGGAAGGGTCTGAGGATTACAATGAAACTGACCATTCAGAACAGCCAGGCCCAGATTGAGATGGTACCTTCTGCCTCTGCCTTGATCATCAAAATCCCCTGGGAGCCACCAAGAGACAGAAAGAAACATAGAAACATTAAACACCATGTAAATATCATTTTTGATGAGATTGTCAGCTTTGCCCAACAGATGTGGCACAGACCTTTAGCCGGAATACTCTCTGGAACCATTAAAGATATCCTGGGGACTGCCTAGTGTGTGGGTTGCAATGTTGATGGCTGCCACCCTCATGACATCTAGATGACATAAACAGTGGTGCAGTGGAGTGCTCAGCTAGTTAAGAAGTACAAAGGAAAATATTTTGATAAAGGATCGTTTGAAAACTAAAAAAAGAGAAACTTTGGAAAACCCATTGAGTTGTTTGTTTTTTTAAGTTTGGTAGCACAACTCTGCAAATTATTCTTGATCCATGATCCTAACTGTTGAGAAGATGATTCTTCTCTTCCCAGTCCAAGTATTATTTATTTTCTTGCTCTATGATGATTGACAATAGGATTATGTTTCTTTCAGGGAAAGAGCTTGACTCCAGCCACAGGTGTTCTAATCTACTGTCTTGCCATATTTCGGCGTGTAATAAAGTGAGGCTTTAGGACAGAAGTAGTCTCTGTAATTCCTTCACTCTCCCTCCTAGGATCCTGCCAGCACCCTGATTTCACGATGCTTCTAATGTACTAAATGCATATATCAAGAAACAAACAATTTTCAGAGATGATTCAGTCTGAATTCATATGTAAGGGTAATTTGTTAAGGGCATATGTATCACTAAACAGAACTTGGAACATCTTATGGAAGCACCTCCATTTACGTTAACAGCACCCTCACAGATTTCTCCAAGAAAGTAGTCCATTTGCTTATGTAACTAAAAGGTCCATTCTGGTAATGTTTTCCACACAAAAGAAGTCTGCTGCAAAGGAGAATTAATGTTTCCAGTTAGAGAGACATTTAATTGCTTATAATTGAAAATGACACTTATCTAGTTAGAAAAAAATTAAGACCTTACAAGGCATACTATTGCAGTAAAAGTTATTCTTCCTCTTACCTATCAAATCTTTGAATAAAATGGTCTCTCCAGTAAAACAATCCATTTCATCCTGTGGCTTTTTATAGGAATATTCACCCACCCACCCTTTCTTTTTAGGGTTACATTCTGCTATTTACAAGCAAAGTATCTCAGCCTTCAAAGAGCTTTTCTGCTTTTACCCACTGCTTCACTGCAAGGTTTCTCAGGCTTTCTGTACCTTTTAAAACCTGGGGCTATTGAGTATCATGCTGGGGTTGCACTGAACCTAGTTATGCAAATGACTGACATGCATCTCTGATTTGGTCTGTTGCATAGGAATTATTTTATTTTTTTCTCCCTGCTTTTAGGATTATAGGGCATGTATCTCCATGTCCATATTCTTGAGTCACCTTGAAATAAAAACTCAGTCCTTTTAAAGAACTTAAGCATACTTTTGTATATGAAAACAAACAAAATAATCATTAAAATATATTGGCGCCTACTCTTAGTTTTGGTTATTGTTCACTAAAAAGTATGCAGTGCATTGAAATAGTTACATATTTAAAAAATAAATTTTGATTGCAATAAGCCCAACTTTCTGAATTATCAAGTTAGGGCAGAATTATTCCTGCCCCATAATTTTCTAATTTTAAGAAGGACAATTGTTTGATTGAATTCAGAATTTAAGAGGGTAAGGGGCAACTAGTCATGGTATGTTATCTCTACCATTAGGACTAACCTGTTGGTTGTTGCTTACCTAGGGCTTCTTAATCGTGCTTTATAGAGACTGATGGCAGTTTTAGTTACATGAAGTTGTTTGGTCTGGGTAGCTCAGTCTAGGTATTATAAGATTTTAATTTTCAGGGTATGTTATTTTGTAACATGATTTTTAAAATAAAGGAGTCAGAGGAAAGTGGTGAAAACGAGAAAAGGATTACAAGACCAGAAGAATTAGTATGAATAAGAAAATGCACAAGAGAGTAATAGAAATGAAGGACTCTTACAGAGTTATTTAATAAGTTATTTTATTCTTCCGTCTCATGTCTCTCCTTAAACCATTCTGGTGTTCTTGATTTCTCATTTCTTGAAGTGATATTTGAAAAATAATGTGTAGATAAAAGGACTTTAGGGTAAAATGATGTGAGTCTGAAAATATTCTTTCCTGAATTTCCTTGTAATAGCTTTGCCTATCTCTTGTGATTGTCTGTCTCTAGTCTCTTTAGTGTAGTTATCTGAAATATTTTTAATTTATTAGGATTCTAATTTTTAATTAGTGAAAATAATGAAAATCTCATCGTAATTATACATTGTTCACCCATTTCAGTGTCCTATTGGATGTAGGAAATTAAGTGGAAATGGGAACTAACAGCAAAGAATTTGGGTAGAAACAGCAAAGAATGGTTTATTCATCCTGCCCCTCGTGAAGGTATAACTTTCCAGCATCTAAGAGTAATAGACATAGAAGCTATAAGGAAGTCTCCTTCTTGATTCTTTCCCTGTGTCTTTAATCATTTCCCAAGTTTATTTTCCAATTTAAACTTTGGTAATTGTGGTCTACATGTTTATTAATTTTAATTATATATAATTATAGTATTTTTCTTATTTAAAAATAACTCCATAAAGGATTTATCGCTTGGGAGGTTTTCTTCTCAAATGTACCAGAAAGAACTATAGCAATTGTGTTTATTTTAAATAAGAAATTCCCTAGGTCAGTGGTTTTCAATCATCAGAATCATCTAGAGGGATTTTTAAAACACAGATATTTGGGCCCCACTCCCATATTTCTGATTCAATAACTGTAGGGTGGGGACTGAGAGTTTGCATTTCTAACAAGTTCTAAGGTGACACTAACAACTGCTGGTTCTGCCATTATACTTTGAAAGTTATTGCAATACAATATTGATCCCACAAATTTGAGACAGAGCTAAATCTAACCTGTGCCGAATGAATGCTGAGTTTCTTGTTGTTCAAGCAAAGATGTACCAGTAATGATCATTTAATGTAGTGTTACCTTTTTTTTTTTTTTTTTCATAGATTGGAGCATATGATCAGCAAATATGGGAAAAATCTGTTGAACAAAGAGAAATCAAGGTAACAAGTTTATTTCATTTCGTTTATCCTGAAACATAGTTCTATAAATTGATTATTAATCACATTTTATTTAATATCTTTCTATATGCTTTTAAGGTATAAATTAATATTTATTCTATCTAAAATTTTAAATAAAGAGATATACCCTTATGATGGCATAGTCACATCTTCTGTGTTTTTGGTTTTTTGCTTTTTAGCACTTTTCTGTTCTTTTAAAATTTAATTTCTGGTTATTATTTTGTCAGCTTTCTTTCCCCTTTCACTTGTCACCTTATACTTCTAGTTTGCTTTTCCTCCCTTTTGATGCTGTCATTGCTCTGTACAGTTTATTAAACTGGTAAGTGTTTCAGGATTTTTCCCGTCTGAGTGATCCTGTGCAAATGCTGCTCTGTTTAATTGAGATCTGCTTTTTGGTGCTACTAACAGAATGACTTGGACGCAAAAAGAGTCGCTGAAAAGTTGGTCATTTTAAAAAAGAATTTAGGAAAAGAAAGCATTAATTAAATGTTTCTCTAGTAGGCATTTTCTTCCTGAACATATAATCATGTCTTATATGCCAATAAGATATTCTCATAGGCTACCTTGCTAGCATGATAACTATCTTTAAACTAAATTTGTTGTTTCTCAGCACTCTATTTTGGTAAAAGATTTATATCTTTCATTTGCATAGATACTAATCAGTGTGTTCCTGCATGAGCTAAATTTAATCTGGGCCCAGAGGATGTTACTTTAGTTACTTGACATTTTCTATTTTGCACAAAAAGGTTTACATTAGGTTGAAAACCAATGTCTATAATTACTTAAAAATCTGTCTAAAAAATCTGTCAGTGTTTAGACAGCTTAATCATCTATAATAAAGAGCAAGATTCTTTGCCATTTGTCAATTTTAATCTTTAAACTTATGAAGGATTAATACATTTAATGAAGTTGTGATACATGTTAAATATAGGATTAATGCTTCGGGACAGAAAAATGAAATAGATTATAGTTTTGTAGGTGAGACATATAATTATAAATGAGAGAAATTTGATTAAGAGAGTCATATGCAAGTCTCTATAGAGTACAGGGGACAGCCCTGGGGAGTTTAGGAAAGACTTCATAGAGGAAGTGGCTCATGAACTGAGTTTGACAGATACTGGGGAGGAGAACGGGGAAGACATTCTAGACAGATGAAGAGCATATGAAAATATACATAAAGGAAGGAAGGAACATGACTGAGGCAGGAATCCTTAGGGAGTTTGATTTGGTAATAGGTTAGATGGAGGAAGGAAATAAGGGTGGTTAGGAGTAAAACTAAAAAGGAAAACGCAAGTCAGGTTAAAATGTATATATTACATATAGCCATAAGAGTGAATAGACTTATGTTGAATGATGAAAGAAAAGGACTGAAGATGCAGCATTTGGAAACACCAACATTTATTAGCTAGGCAAAGAAAGAGATGCAAGTAAAGGAGAGAGAAGTAGGAAATCCATGAGAAAATAGTCTGGAGATAGTATCAAGAAGAGTTAGAATAGTCAAGCAAATAGAGCTGCAGAGAGAGAGGTCTAGTAAGATGCCTTAACACCTTTTATTCTATGTGACAGTTAGAAAGCCTTTAACTAACTGGACAGGGGACATTAAATATCTTGAGAGGTTATGTTACCAGTTGGCACATTTTGGTATTTTTTGAAATTTAAAAACTTCAAATATATATACATAACTTTTTTTTAGTTTTTGGAAGCCATTTATCACAAATTGCTACATAGTTATGTAATTTCCTCTTCTTTAAAAGAACTGTTTTAATGCCTAAATAGAGGTTAGGGTAAGGATTATATTAGTTGCTACTTGTTGCCACTGACAGGATGACCTTGGAGAAGGTTACAACCTATAACTTCTTTCTGAAATATGTCTCTCTTTAAAGATAATACTTCTTAATAGTAAGCGAAGAATTAAAAACAGTATTAAAACTTGCTCTTGTTATTTTGAATTGAAAGGGTTATTTTGTTAGCAAGCCTAAATTAACATTCCATTCTTGCTAAACATTCTAGTGGAGGCAAATTAGAGTAAAATAATTTTGTATTTATTCTAAGGGAGGTAGAGGTGCATGACTGTGGTATATTAATATTTGATAAAAAACCAAAATACTCTATCCGTTGTTTAAAGAACACTACCAAATGTGTTGAGTTCATCCTATGCAATTGATTCTCTCATAATTGCCAAGGCAGTGAGCAACTACTAAAGAAATCAAAAAGAGGCATGAAAATATATTTCTTGGAAAATGTTTATTTTTTAAACAAAAGACTCATAGTTAATATTGCTAAAGTGTAAAATCTTTTATAAGTTGCAAATTATTTTTTTCTTAAACATTTTAGAAATTATAGCCAAAAATTTTGCTTCATTTTCTGATCACTTTGACCAAAATTTAAAAGTAAATGCAGACTTATTTCCCGTTTTAGTATCTACTAGACTTTTAAAGCTTCAACAAAAAGCTTATAAAGTCATTATAGCAGAAACAGGGGATGGGCGGGTTGGGGAGGGAATTAAACAGAATGTCCAGAAAATGAAACTGATATTTATGTTCTTTGATGAAGTCTTAAGAATTACAGTAGTTCCATGCACAGGAAGCCTAGATCACTGAACAGAATTATTTTCTAAACTTAAACTACCCTTTTCATTTTTTGGCTCAACATTATGTGTGTACTTAGAGGTTTTTAAAAAATACAAAACTTCATACTATTTGAGTCATTGCCCTATAGGAATGTATTCTAAGAATTTAAGTGTATATTCAATAAACAATATATCATTTGATTCTTGGGGATTAATTGCATTAGTATTGATTGATTGTTTTTACTTTCTAGTTTGTGCATAAATCAGTAGTTTTAAAAATCTCATTCTTATTAAAAAACACTTTGTTTTCATTTTTTGTTTGTCCACTTAAACTTTTTGAAGGTCTGTCATAGTGCTTAAAGCTATGCTACTTTGAGTAAATGTAGTTTACTCCAAACCAATTTAAAGTTTTCCAACTTAAAATATCTACATAATTAAAATTAGTTTTTATGAATACTCATATCTTGGTACTAATATCTTTCCTTTTTGTGAATAGCAGTACTAATATTAGATTTATCAGTAAAGTTTTTTTGTTTTTGTTTTTTAAACCCTTTAAATATTCTGATAGGCTACCTTGAAGGGGAAGTTTTATCAAAATTGGCAGTTATTGTGTGGTTCTACAATATAGCTCAAAATAAATGTTTTAATAGAATATAAAATAGGAAATGAGCCACATATAAACAAGGTCAAGTATAATAACCCATGTTGAAAAACAACCTAGTTACCTAAGTCAAGACGATTTACTGTTTCTGTGACAAGGACTTTTAGTTTTTAAAACAAACTTGATAAAAATTTTAGGTATGCAGCAGTAAATAAAGCTTCACATTAGTCAGGAAACACTGGCTATAGGTTATTTTCAAGTTGTTAAAGAAAGAATTATAAAAGACAGAAGTAAATTAAAATATGTTCCCATTTTCAAATTTTTGATACTAATAATAAAGGTAAAATCCCATTGCAGTAAACTTCATATCAAATCAAAATATGTGCTTCATTAATGAAATTTTGTTTAAATGTGTGTATTTTTAGAATCACCTTTCCAAATTTGCAAATTCTTGTAAATAATTTCTGTTCCATTATCCACTCTATAGCAACAACAAAATGAGAAATGAAGTACAGATACAGTCAGTTCTCATTATTCATGATAACTAAGTTCTGTAAAGTCACCATGAACACTGAATTAGCAAATACTAAACCATTGCTGCTAGGGGAAATACAGAGTTAGATTCCTGCGAGCTTTTAGTCACAAAACTTTAGTCAGCTGACCAATATATAACCTTGTTTTATGTGTGTTTCTGTTTAAAGACACCTCAATTTACATATAGTCATGCACCGCATAACATTTTGGTCAGTGATGAACCACATATGTGATGGTGGTCTTGTAAGGTTGTAACAGAGCTGAAAAATTCCTCTCACCAAGTGATGTCATAGTTGTCATAAGTTGTAGCATATAACACATTACTCACATGTTTTTGGTGATGCTGGTGTAAACAAACATACTGCAAAATATGTTGAGGAGGGGTGCCTAGCCTACCCACAGGGTGACCCTCCCAAAGGTAGCTCAGATGTTTAAGATAAAAAGCAAGCATTTGACACTTTAGGTCTTACCTCAAGTGAACAGGTTGTTTTCTATTTTAGAATTCTTGCCTTTTTAAATTATTCCCACCCATCCCTATAGCAATATAATAGTTAATAACAGTCAGCTGACAGTCACCAAGGGCTTGCTGAGTGCCAGGCACAATCCCTATCTGTAATTGAATAACTTTGTGGGGATGGTATTATTCAAATCTCCAATTAACAGATGAGGAAAATGAGGCACAGAGAGACTTAGTAACATATCTAGAGGGCCCATGGCTCATGCAACTACTGGCCAGTGTAGATAATAGGAAAATTTATTGCCGTTTTCTTTCATAATACAGTTTTGCAGAACGATGAAATCGCCTAACATTTCTCAGAATGTATCCCTGTTATTAGGCAATACATGACTGTATATTGTTGATTCATTACCAGTGAACTTATGGTAAACAGCTCTATAACTCCTGTCTAAATGGAGGTTGTCTAACACATTTTCTCCATAAGGCACATCACAGTGTTCATGCACGTAGGAACACTAGACAACACTTAAACACTATGCTTGAGGGTCATCTTACGCAACAAAATTGCCCCCCAAAAGCACAGAAATGTGAAAAACATGACACTAAATAGACTGTGAAAAGGACACTTGTTTACGGTAATGAGAGCTCAAACAAGAAGGCAGAATGTAACCTTACTTGACTTCAGTTAGCAATGTGCACATTGGGTGATCGTTTTTTTTGCTACTCTGTCTGCAAATGAGGGCAAAGCAGTGCTAGTATTGATTTTGGGGTACAAATAAGTTTTAGCAAGTAGGCAAATTTGTGAATACAGAATCTGAGAATATGAGGATTGACTGTATATAAAATTATCACTGCCATATCTTCAATCCTGACTCTTTCTCCTTCCTTATTGTTTTTCTATCTCCGGGTGGTTTGCAATGTCACATGGACAGACTATTTGAAGGGGTTCAAAGGTTAATTGCATTTTGCAGTCAGGATTCATTTTTGGTGTAGACATTTCAGTTAATTCTGACCTCAAATGTCCTCTTCTTTTAGATGTAAATGGTACTTAATCAGGTTTTTACTTTATAGGGTCATTGTTACTTGGATTAGGACCAAAGAAAGGATTTGCTGCAGTTACTTGTTTAATTGAATCAATAGTAAACATCTTATCTAAACACTTGTGTCATCTCTCACTACTTGGCTTCTGAAGATCTTCCAGTTCTTAAGAATAGTCTTAAGAATAAAGTAATGTATTTTTTCAATAGGTTTGTTTGTTTGTTTGTTTGTTTTGTTTTGTTTTTTTACTAATTTTGATTTCCACCCCCACTCCTACTCTGTACACTGATGGCAGAAACTTAATCTTAGTAAGTGTTCCATAATTCCAAGATTAAACAAATTCAATTCACAGTAACTGTCTTCCTCTCCTCCTTTTTCTGGTCATGCTATGTAGTTCTGAGAGGATGAGGTGGTGGTATGGTCAAGTTAGTGGCTGGCATGTGAATATAATGGCATCCCCGAGATGCGCATCACCATCTGTCCTCAGCTCTGTGATCTACTGCTTTGTGCAGTAACACCCCCATTATCACACTTTGAGTGTCCTTTGTGCTTTGCTCCTCTAACAAGCCTCAATACTCTTTTAAAGCCATTCTGGGGCCAATACAGTCTCCTACACCACTCAGGCTGTACACCCAAATTTGCTTGGAAGTGATAGTCTTTGTATTAGAATTTTACTGTTAATAATAAACAGGCTTTGCATGTTACACACATTCCCAAATATATTCTTTTGGAAAGTAATAAAATTTATTACAATACTATAATTATGTTCCCTTTGTAACAAACATGTATAACATGTTATATTTTTGTCTGGTGTATTACTTAAAGATTTATTTTAAATTGAAATCTTTAGAAGTTGATTCTTTTCTGCTATTATGGATTTTTAAAAAATGTATGTATATTGAATTCCAATACTACTTTTAATATATTATAGGGGTTAAGGAATAAACCAAAGAAAACAGCACATGTGAAACCAGACCTCATAGATGTTGATCTTGTGAGAGGTGAGTCTCGAATAAATAAATGCTTAATATAAATAGACATTGACCATGAAGAAACATAATTCAAGATAGGTTAGATATATATATATATTTGTGGAAATAAAAACATTGTGAACCTAAATGAAGGCAGGAAAAGAATTTAAAAAAGAGAATGAAAAAATTTAAATATCGTTGACCAGTCTTTCCTGACACTAAAGATCATTCCAAGAAATAAGCATAAAAGAATAGCAGTTCGTATTTGCTTAGCAAATTATAGGACTTGCTTATGAAAATTAAAGTGTTAATTTGTAATTCCTAACTGGAATTGGTATTTGAATATTGTCCTATATTTATAAAATATGTGGGAGAAATTCTGCTGTTATTTCAATTATGAGTTTTTTTCAAAGTACCTGAGTTAATATGGTAGAATGAAGAGTGTTTTTTAAAGTGTCTACTACCCCAAATTGGACATTTCTCACTCATAGCATACTACAGAATAAAATTATGTATGTGTTGTTGCTTTTCAAACATTTAAATTTTTTCTCTAAAGAAATTAAAGGATAATAAATGTACTCTGTCATTTTATTTTACTTTTTTCAGGGTCCGCATTTGCTAAGGCAAAGCCTGAAAGTCCTTGGACTGCTCTGACTAGAAAGGGAATTGTTCGAGTTGTATTTTTTCCCTTTTTCTACCGGTGGTGGTTACAAGTAACATCAAAGGTCATCTTTTTCTGGCTTCTTGTCCTTTATCTTCTTCAAGGTATAATTAAATGATGGAAAATGCATTTTGCTTTTAACTTTCAGGATGTTAAATTTTAGAGTGACTAAGGTTTTATTTTAAACATATACTAACTATGGGGCCGGCCTGGTGGTGCACTGCTACAGTGTGCCGCTTGGGAGTGCGGTGGCGCTCCCGCCGAGGGTTTGGATCCCACATACAGACCGGTTCCCGCTCACTAACTGAGCGAGGTGTGGGAGCAACACCGAGGGTTGCGATCCCGTTGCCGGTCCCGATCCGGTATGGGCGTGACACTGAGGGTTGCGATCCGTTGCCAGACACGAAAAAAAGACAAAAAGGAAAAAAAAAATAAAAATAAAAAAAACATATACTAACTACTACTGAATATGAAGTGAGTATGAATGTGTTAATGAGACAAAAGTGGTAGGTATTAAAAATATTAGAGAAAACAAAGCAGCTATTTTCTGATATAAATATGTAAATTTGAATCTGTGGATGGCTAAAGAAAAATAGAAATTGAGAAGATTTTTTAAAATTAGAAATCCTCTTTAAAACACACCCCCCCACACACACATACACACCAGTCTTTTTTAAAATACAACCTACACAAGTTTATTTTTCCTAGGTATGGTTTATTTTTTATTTTTTGTATCTTTTACCACTGTGATCTGAGCTGTCCTCATTTTGTATTGAAATTCTATATACTGTGCACTCTTCTAAGTGCTTTCTCAGATTCTTCTCTAATTCTCACAACAACCCAGTGAAGTACAGGCACTATTTTTATGCCTAGCTTATAGACTTGGGACCTGAAAGACCTGCAGGCTCAAAGCCACATCGTCACCAAGTGTGGTGGAGCTAAGGTTCAAGTGTAAAAGCATTTTGACCTCAGAGCCACACACCTAACAACTCTGTTATGCTGCCTCCCAACACAGCAGTACTCTAGTGTACAGTCATAGCAGCAGTATACAATATGACATGTATAGCACCATAGAGTGTGCGGAGGCAAAAGAAGGAGCTATTCACATTCTGTCACACTGACAAAGCAATTACATTAGTTTGGTTGATGCCCATTCAGTCTTTTTAATGTGTGTGTGTGTTTGTTTAAAACATTATAATCTTAATGATTATTTAAATATGCATTATCAATAGATTCTATTAGGAATTTTTTTTAGGTAAATGAAAATATAATAAAATGACACTTTTATTTAGATAAAGTTTTTTCTTCTAAGCCAGGGTACATAAAAGGGAGTGGATTATGAGGATTTTGTGATTATTGCTACTAGTATGTATGTGTGTGTGTTTTCTGATTAAAGATATATGTTATGGTAGAAAATTTAGAAAATGTAGAAAAAGATAAAGAAAAAAACTACCCATAATCTTGCCTTTCAGTTTCTTTTAACATTTTTATGTAGTTGAAATTATTTTATACAGACAATTATATATTATTTTTTGCCTAATGTCACAACAGGTATCAGAGTCTTTATAAATATAATTTTAAATTACTAGAAAATACCTCATTCTACATCAATATTGGGCATGTAAGCTGTTTGCTATCTTTTGCTGTTATAATTAATGCTGAAGTGAACATATTTGTTTATGAAGCTTTTCTTATATTTTGAATTTTCTTATGATAGATTCTTATAATGCCTGAAATTAAATGTAATAACATTTCCAGCAGTTTTCATACACACTTTCTGTTTTTTTTTTTTTTTTCATGTCCGGCAACGGACCGCAACCCTCAGTGTCGCGCCCGTACCGGACTGGGACCAGCCACGGGATCGTAACCCTCGGTGTCACACCCGCACCTTGCTCAGCCAGTGAGCGGGAACCGGTCTGTATGTGGGATCCGAACCCTCGGCGGGAGCGCCGCCGCGCTCCCAAGTGCTGCACTCTACTGAGTGCGCCACCGGGCCGGCTCATACACACTTTCTGTTTTTAAAAAGTTGATCTTTTTGTTAATAATGCCATTACATGACAGTTCTTCTAAATTTATTTTTATCAAATATTTTCTAGATATAGTTATCATAAGTTTTGTTATTTTCTTATATTTTATTTGCTTTGTTCTCAGAAGGATTTAATAGAGCTTAATTTAACATCTTCAAATGTTTTCTAGTTACCTAAAGAAGAAATTATAATAGCTTATTAGAGTGGTAATTAATCAATACCATTGTTTGTACAGCACTGTAAATTGTGCTTCTTTAAATATTATTGCTTTCTAGTATTTGGAGGCAAACAAGTTTCCAATACTAAAAATTCACTGACATTGTATAATTATATTGTGTTTAAAATTCACTTACTGGGTTCCCTAAGTTTAAATAGGAAACATGGGTTAGATTGGACATGAAAATGAGATGTTTTCTGTTCAAAACCAAAGTTTTTATAAGGTACTTATGATGAACACTGAACATTCTCCTAGTAGAGCTTAGTCACAACCAGTGACAGTCATGATATGACTCTAATGACTTTAGTCTGCTGGTGCCTTTGGAACCCCTGTGCCTCTATTGCCTAGCATGTAAAAGTAGGGGGCAATGCTGTGAGCTATGTCCTCTTCTTCTATCTCACTCTCATCTCCTGAAAGCCAGAAAGAATCAAATGCAGTCAGATTTGGTTTTATATAACTACATATAGTTTTTTACTTTGATTACATGCTTTTTTCCTTTTTTTTTTTTTTTTCCCGTGACCGGCAACGGATCACAACCCTCAGTGTCGCGCCCGTACCGGACCGGGACTGGCAACGGGATCGCAACCCTCGGTGTTGCACCCGCACCTCGCTCAGCCAGTGAGCGGCCGGTCCGTATGTGGGATCCGAACCCTCGGCGGGAGCGCCGCCACACTCCCAAGCGGCGCACTGTAGTAGTGCACCACCGGGCCGGCCCTTGATTACATGCTTTTTAAGTATGTGTTCTCAGCTCCATCCCAACTTCTTGCTTATATCATTTCTCACCCAGATTATTCCAAATAGCTCTTATATCTTCTCTTTTCTGTCCATTTATCTTTTAAATTACAGTGCCAGAACTAGTTATCATTACCTTTGAGATAAAAGCTAAGTTTTTAGTCAATTCCTCTTTGAATTCCTATCTCACTTTAATCAGGCTAAACTAGTTCTTTGCTCTTTCTTAAACATTCCATGCCTTTTTGACTATATGCTTTTAGAAATGCAACTCCCTTTGCCTGGATAGCCCTTTTCCCTTTTATTTACCTTGTCAACTCCTACTTGCTCTCTCAGACTTAGATTAGGTATCAGACATCACTTTCTCTGAGAATCTTTTTATAACTCTCCAATTTAGTTACATGTCTTTCCTATGTATATTATATTATAGCACTTATCACAGGTATTATATTAGTAAGCTTGGGCTGCCATAACAAAGTATCACAGATTGTGTGGCTTAGACAACAGAGATTTATTTTCTCACCATTCTGAGGCTGGCACATCAAGGTGATATCAGGGTTGGTGTCTGGTGAGGCCTCTCTTCCTGACTTGTTGATGGCCACCTTCTTGCTGTGTCCTTATATTGCCTTTCTTCTGTGTACAAGTGGAGAGAGAGTGAGCTCTGGTGTCTTCCCTTCTTCTTCCAAGAACAACAGTGCTATCGGACTAAGGACCCATTTAATCTTTATTACTTCTGTATAGGCTCTATCTCCAAATATAGTCACATTGGGAGTTTGGGCTTCATTCAGCATACAATTTATGGGGGAGGGGAGCACAATTAGTCCAAAACAGGTATTTTAGTTTTTTCTTTATATGTCTCCCTTTTCCTCTAAACCAAGGAGGAGCAGGGAGCAGAGACTATGTCTTGTATTTTTATCCCCAGTGTCTAACGCTCGCCAGTAAATCTTAAAGATTGACAGGCCGACAAATTGAATTATAGATTTTTAATATTCCTGATGATTGACCTTAGTGTTTTAGTTAGCCAGTATATGAAGTTCTGCCTTGGAACTACTTGTGCCTGATAAATAACGTTCTGTCTTACTTGATCTCTAGTGGAAATCTGTAGCAGTAATGTCTGGTTCATAGGACTTCACTAAGTGATCAAAAAGTGTAACTCAGCATTATGTAAGAGAAGTGAATGTCTTCCCCTTATACTGTCTAAACCCTCACTTGAGTTGGTAACAAAAGGGAGGAGGTAATACCAGAAGCATGGGAAAGGAGCCACTGCCTCAAGAGCTGAGACCACGGAAGGGATATGATCACTTTTAGGGAGACAGAGCCAGAAGAAAGAAGGAAAGAGAGGAACAAAGCGGCTTCCTCTCCTTTTTCTAACGCTTTCTGTTGTCAGAATTTCACACTATTTAACAACTTCCTGTTAAGATACAGAAAATATAATGTGTATGCTCCCAGCCCTACCATTATAGAGAATGGTGATCATAGGGCTGAAAGAGTTCAGATAAATAATCAGCAATAGGTTATCTAAAATTTGAAGTTCATTAAGATGTTCTCCTTTGTACTTGAAACTCTGAAGCTCTTAAGTAAGCATTTGTATCCCCCATCTCTTTTAAAGATAGATAAGTTAATGAAAGCTAATAAAAACTCTTATTCACTATAGTTAGGTATACATTTACTGTGTATAAGGAGCTTTTAAAAGTATTTTATATGTATTATCTCACTTAAAACCTGTAGTACCAATATACTGTTTTATTATACAGAAGAATAGACCAAAGCTCAAAAATATTAAAGAACTTGATAAAGGTCACATTAGAATTTACATTAAAAACAACAAAAACTCTAAACTTTTCGAAATTTTAGACTATTATTAAAGAAATAGAGAATGTGAGTTAAGGGTAATTCATAAAGATATTGGTGTTTTAAAAATTTTATCTTTTTTTCTTTTTAAAGAACATTTTATTACTTAGGAGAACATACAGCTGAAGTTTGTTTTCATGACTCTCTTTAAGCATATTAGGAGATGAAGTGGTGTTTAAGCTTAAATCTTGGTATGTTAGACTAGGATTCTTTCAGTTGCCGGTAGCAGAAACCAAATGCAAACTAGCTTTTGCAAAAAAAATTTTTTTTAAATGTGTTTTTTGTTTTTTTACTGCATATCATAAAAGTTTTCAAAAAATCAGGAAACTAGATAGTACAATAACTGGGGTGACCATAAGTCCCAGTTTGCCTGGGACTGTCTAATTGTCCAAGTTTATTCCTGTTGTTCTGGTGCTTTTGTTAACAGTTTCCCTTTCACTCTAAAAGGTGTTCTGGTTTAGATGGTAAGTTACACGGTCACCCTATATTGAATGTTATACCTGTAATAGATGATAATTACATGGTATACCCATCTCTTTGATTTATAATGAGCAACATTTTGACATGTTTACTTAATCTGTTATGTTAAAGTAAATTATCTACAACATGACATTTTACCCCTGAATACATCAATGTGTATCTTTTCAAAATATGCACATTACATAACTACATTACAATGATTACATTTAGCAAAATGAACAAAAATCTTCTACTATTTAAATTTTTCATTTGTTTCAAAACAAAACTAGGTCCTAGGCCCTGGATTCAGGCATGGCTGGATTTAGAGGCTCAGATGATGTCTTCACTTTTTATGCTGTTGACTCTGCTTTCCTTGTTGGTCACATTCTGAGGCCAGCTTTTTATGGGTGGTGGTTGAGATGGCCTCTGGCAATTTCATATTTCCTTAGTGTTTAGTGTTTGTGATCTAGGAGAAAGGCCTCCTTCAAGCATCTACATTAGTTCCTGATAAAGGTTCTGACTGGCCTGCTTAGGTCACATGCCCATCTTTTTATTAATTTTTGTGTCCAAAGTTATTAAGATGGTGGCAAGCCTAGATTACATGTCCATCCCTGAGGTGGAAGAAATAAACCATTTGATTGACAGATAAAGGAGGGAGACTCCCAAAAGGTAAAGAGAGGTTATGTCCAGAAAGTCTAAGGGATGCTGTGCAGGAAAGACAAGATGTCCCCTTCACGTGGTAATATTTATTAGCATTGATGGGTGTTTAGTGGTTTCCCTGGAAAACATGCCCAAGTAAATTTATGTTCTTAATTCTAAGGAGATAGACCTGTATTAATAAGAAACTCTTTATAGCATAAGCCTTCTTTATCTGGTAAAACAAAGAAATAAATGTACTTGAAGTTACTGTGGTTCTTTTGATTGTGATCTTACCAGAAATGCCCTTAGATTCATATGCATTTAATAATCAGTGCAGTGTTGAGGTATATACTTTAGAGACTATGTTAGGTGTTGTCTTGTTCCAAGAGTTTATTTCTAAATACCATGGTTAGGCTGGGGCAAACAATAAAAAAGTCTGAAAGAGCTGGTCTGGTTTAACATTTTAATCTTATTTAACTTTAGAAAAATAATCAGGCAAGAGGTAATATAAGAACAATTTTAAAAATTTTGAGGAAGTGACTATCAGATAGATAATTAAACATGTTTTCTTTCCCTTTTTGTAGTTGCCGCAATAGTATTATTCTGTTCCACTTCTAGCCCACATAACATACCTCTGACAGAAGTGATTGGGCCAATATGGCTGATGCTGCTCCTGGGAACAGTGCACTGCCAGATTGTTTCAACAAGAACACCCAAACCTCCTCTAAATACAGGGGGTAAAAGAAGAAGGTACTGTCTGTTTAAAAGTGATCTTTTTATAGGTTTCTGTAATTTGAATCACGGATTGTTTTTGACTTCTCTTACCCTCATAGAATAAAATGTTACCTTGTAAAGTTGCTCTTTCAAATAAAGCACTGAGCTTCAGAATCAATTACCAAATGACTTAGTTTCTGTTTTGCTTCAAAGCCATTTGAGACTACATTCCTATGTTTTGTTTTGTTTTTTTTCTTGAAGCTCATGTCTAGTCACCTAATATCAATGTAGGAAATATATGTTAGCTGGAGTTACTAATAATTCCCACCACTTAAAAGATCTTGTATTTCTAAGATGCTTTGGCAAAAACAAGAACCAAGAAAAAATTTCAGCTAAACTTTATTTATTAAATGCAATTTGAAGCTGTTTAATATTGCCCTTTGATTAAGTAAACATAGCAAGTCTCACTGGCCACTCAGTACAATGGAGTTCTGTTTTAAGGGTCTTTGGGAGCAATTCTTCTTTTGATTATCATTGCTAAGAGATTGTGACATTTGTAGTTTTGGGGTGTTAAGATTTAAGCCTGTCTCATTTTTAAAAGATAATGCTTACATTAGATAAACATTGTTGATTAGTTAGATGATAATTCTCTTCAATCTAAGTGGCATTAAAGTAGGGAAGAAATGCTTTTGTAAATGTTTGTCCACTGTGATCCTTACAACCTTCTGTCCACTGACCTGTCAGTATGAGCAAAGAACAATATCTTAACATTTGTAGAAATTGGTCTTGAATATGCATGATATTTGAATTAAATTTTATCCAGTAAATCTGAATTTTATTATGTATTAAAATTCCTGTGTTTATGTTTTCTGAAATTTTGAATGTACTGCTGAGAAAGTGGTTGTTAAAATTTTAAAGCTACTTTCCACTCTTAATCTCTTCTGATGAAGGAAATTAAGAAAAGCAGCCCATTTGGAAGTACATAGGGAAGGAGATGGTTCTAGTACCACAGATAACACACAGGAGGGAGCAGTTCAGAGCTACGGTACAAGCACCTCTTACAGTGTTGGCGCTGTCTTCAGAGATCTCTGGCATGCTGCTTTCTTTTTATCAGGGTTTGTATCATTCAAGGGTTTATATGGCATAGAGATGCACTATCCCTTTTCTGTCACTTCAGTCTCAGGTAATGAATATTATTGACTTTAAATATGACAGCCTTATTATGGATTTTGTTTTGATAAATTATAATTCTATAGATAATGGAAAAATAGAGACCATAAAGAATACTTTGGGTTATGTGTAAATACATCTATACAAGAATGAATATATACTAACAAAGTATATTAGTTAGGATTTTTTGATTTTGGTTTCTTTTATATTTCTCAAGTTCTGTATTACTTCTGTTAATTTGTTAATTTATTTTTATCTACATTATAGGTCAAACTTGGCTTTATGAATATATCATGTGAATTGTATGAAATTTTTTCTATCTCTGCCTCAGTTATCTAAAATTGTTTGAAATAAAGCATACAGGCATTGTTATTTAAATGAATAAAATGTATACTGTAGTATGAAATTCTACTTTTGTACACTGGGCTTCTTCTATGGCTGTACCATCAATAAAGATTTGCCAAATAAGGAAATATAATTACACCAAACTTCAAAAATAAATCAAATCTAATGCAATCTTGTATTATCATTATTTTGAAAACTTAATTCAAAACATTTAAGGGTTATAATACTACTTTACATATGCATGTCATAGGTTTGAAAAATGTTAAGAAGCTGTGATCAAAATATTGAATGTAACTGATGAAAGGTGCTAAATTAATCAAGAAAAGGGATACTGCAAATAAATATTATCTGTCACTTTGTTAACTCTTTCACTAATACCATTATTTTATCATTTTGTGATTGTGCTCTTCTGATAAAATTTATCATGCATTGTACAACTAAGCAATTATATCATGGGCATATTTTCATTGACAGTAATTTTTTTGGAAAGTTTTCCAAAGTTTTAATAGTTTGCAGTAATATGACATTGATTTAAGTTGAAATCACCTGACTATTCCAATCACCTATTCTTTTTCCAGAGACAGTATGTTTTTGTTTTTCTTGTTTGTTTTTGTTTTTAAATTGGGTTGGATGCTGTCCATATCTCTCTCTATAGTCTTTTTTTTTTTTTTTCCTTTTTGTCTTTTTTCGTGTCCGGCAACGGATCGCAACCCTCAGTGTCGCGCCCGTACCGGACCGGGACCGGCAACGGGATCGCAACCCTCGGTGTTGCGCCCGCACCTCGCTCAGCCAGTGAGGGGGAACTGGTCTGTATGTGGGATCCGAACCCTCGGCGGGAGCGCCACCGCACTCCCAAGTGGTGCACTGTAGCAGTGCGCCACCGGGCCGGCCCTATAATCTTTTTTTTTTAATGGCTTTCCTTTTCTTTTTTTTACTTTAAAAAAATTTGTTATTATTTATTTTTTTACCTTCTAAGATGTTGTAGAGTTGGGGGAGGGAGGGAGGCAGGGCTGACCCACTGCTGGATCCTTTGCTGGCCTGGTTGAGGATGGCAGGGGGGCGTGGCTGGGGCCCTGCCCTCTTCCCCCAACCCCACCCCCGAGCCTGGGGGCTTCCAGCCATGGCTAGGTCATCTAAATAGCTTTCCTTTCTAAAATTAGGATGTGACAGTTTAATCACTGCAAAGTCAGTTTCTTAAACATTTCTCAAGGCTTTTGGATAAGTAGTTATAAATAGCATAGTGGATATATTTTGCTTTGGGGGAATTATTTAGTTGTTTTGGTTGTCTTCAACTCATATTGTGTTATGTGTAGTATTAAGATTCTTCCTAAAATGAGTAGGTTGGTGCCTTTGGGAAGTTTACCATGTTTCTCTAGTCAAATGACACTTCATTTTTCCTCTTGTTGGGCTATAGTATGACCATGACCACAACTACTAGTCATTAATACTATAGTGGCTAAATTCCCTGTGGATTTATACCCTTTAATTATGACAACTGTACCTCTAAATATTTTTAAAGATGCCTCATTTTCAACTTTCTCATTTTTTTTTTTTCCTTTTTGTCTTTTTTTGTGTCCAGCAACGGATCGCAACCCTCAGTGTCGCGCCTGCACCGGACCGGGACTGGCAACGGGATTGCAACCCTCGGTGTTGCACCCGCACCTCGCTCAGCCAGTGAGCGGGAACCGGTCTGTATGTGGGATCCGAACCCTCGGCGGGAGTGCCGCTGCGCTCCCAAGCGGTGCACTGTAGCAGTGCGCCACCGGGCCGGCCCTCAACTTTCTCATTTTTGAGTTGGTTTGCCAGCATATGAATGAGGCCGTTTTAAATATTAGGTAGAAAAAGATTTTCAGAGAAATGTTAATTTTAGAAGTCCTAAGCTGAATTCTGAAATCTTGATGATGTTGTGCTCTTTCAGGCTTTGGTAAGTCAGGAAGGGCTTATACTGAAATACCAACTGAGACTTAGCAAAATTGTTTCTGGTGATAAATTGAAAAGCTGGATACTTCCATTAAGGTATCTCAGTTAACACAACTGATGGGAAAATAAATAACCACATAAATGGCAAAGCTTTGTGTATGGTATCTTCATGGTTATTTATTTTCTTGTTAGTCAAGAAATATTTAATAATTACCCATCATAGGCCAGGCATTGTGTTACACAGTGGGAATACAGCGCTGAAGGTGATATGCTAGTGGAGGAGAATCACATATAAATCAGTAAAATACAGTGTTGTAAGTGCAAACAAAGTATTTTAGGAGTACTAAGGAGGGTACAACTATCTCGGCCAAGGAGAGTCAGGAAGACTTCACATTTCAGTTGAGTCTTGAAAGTGAATTTAAACAATGGGTTACATGATGCAACATTCTTACAAAAAAGGGTGGTTCTTGGACATGTGATAATGTTATTCCTGATTGTTTTTCTGAATAGAAATATGAGCTAAAGTCAAGGTGGGAATACAAGGGTAAGCAGCTAATGTAGAGTTGAGGAGGGTGTCAGCCTTATTATGGTTCGCTGCCCAGGTGAATGGCTTTGTATGGGTTTCTGGGCTCTCATCCAGGCCCTTCTCCTTTAGCATGGGTAGATGTTCCTAGGAAAACCCCTAGTGTTGCCCCTGAAAGCTTCTTTCAACACCCAGCACAGAATTAATTCTGAGATCTTTTCATCTAAGAATCATAGAATGATAGAGTTGAAAAGAATACTGAAAATCATGAAGTTAAGTTGTTTCTATCTCATATCCCCCAGAATCTTAGGGATTCTTAAAGCAAATGAAAATCTGTATTCAATTTTCAATATTCCAAAAGGCCTACCAGAAATTGCACATTTTCTGGCAGTATTAAATGCCAGGTTTCCTTGGTTTATGCTAGAATTAATTATATCAGATCCACATTAAACTGAAGTTTTGACTGAGCTGTCTTCTGATTAAAGATGAACTGTTTTCTCATTATTGTTATGCTCAATTTGGTAAAAAGCTTTTCAGAATCCAGGACTGAGATTATGGTTGAACCAATAAAATTGGTACCATTTGCTACAGTATGTGCAATTTACAAAACACTATTCACTGACTTTATCTTAACTTATTCCTCTTAACATTGTGGAATTGCTTAATAACAGCAGAGCTGGGAGGCCTTTACTCTCAGGCCAATGCTCTTTTCAGCTGCTCTAAGCTTCTGAGTTCTTTCTATGTGTCCCCAGTCTACATGCTCAAATCCCCTATATGGAAGCAACTGCTATGCCTTCACCATTAGGTCACACTGCCTGTCTTTCAGGCTATCGCGACTGCTCCCTCTTCTGTTCATGAATGTGGCTTGCAATACAGCTACTCTGCTCTGCCAGTCTTCTCCTGGAGTAGGTATCCTGGGTAGCTCCTGAGGGTTTATGACCAGGGCATGTGTGCATAATTACTTTTTGGGCTCATCCCCTCCTCCAAATCATCTGTACTTTTTATGCTACTCTCCTCAAGCCTTTCACTCCATTAAGATCCTCCAATTGATCATGAACAAAAACAGCTTTCGACAAGGGATTGTCTCCTTGCTAGGCCACCACTGTTGCCAAGGGTACACCATGCATGTCTAGGAAATACTGCTTTTACGATGGAATTAAGTAAAGCCAGCATAGAGATATATGTCTCCTGTTTTTTTTTTGTCTTTTTTTGTGACCGGCAACGGATCGCACCCCTCAGTGTCGCGCCCGTACTGGACCGGGACCGGCACCGGGATCGCAACCCTCGGTGTTGCGCCTGCACCTTGCTCAGCCAGTGAGTGGCCGGTCTGTATGTGGGATCCGAACCCTCGGCGGGAGTGCCACCGCGCTCCCAAGTGGCGCACTGTAGCAGTGTGCCACCGGGCCGGCCCCCTATGTCTCCTGTTTTTAAGATACTGTTAGCCTCACTGCCCAGATGCCTTGTGACTCATGGTGTTTGGGTTTATCTAAAACATTGTTGGGGCCGGCCCGGTGGCGCACTGGATAGTGCGCCGCTTGGGAAGCGCGGCGGCGCTCCCACCCGAGGGTTCGGATCCCACATACAGACCGGTTCCCGCTCACTGGCTGAGCGAGGCGCGGGAGCAGCACCGAGGGTTGCAATCCCGTTGCCGGTCCCCGGTCCGGTACGGGGGCAACACTGAGGGTTGCGATCCGTTGCCGGACACGGAAAAAGACAAAAGACAAAAAAAAAATAAATAAAACATTGTTAACTCTGGTTGTATTAAGTGATCGTATTATATACATTAAGTGTAAATATCAGAAGGTAGATTTTTTTGTAATTCTAAAAAGTACCATTTCTTTCTATATTGTAATACTCTAATACCTAATACCAGCTTTTTTCTACTTTGCTTTCTATTTTTGGTGAGGAATGGTGATTTATAAGTGTGTTTATTTTTAAATCAAAATGCTATTTATCTTGCTTCAGTTTATTTTTATACGTATTTTATTTTATTTTATTTTTATTTTTATTTATTGATTTACTTCTTTTAAAAGATGACTGGTAAGGGGATCTTAACCCTTGACTTGGTGTTGTCAGCACCATTCTCTCCCAAGTGAGCCACGGGCCGGCCCCTTATACGTCTTTTAGAGTTGACTTGAATAGAAGTAGCTTCCCTTTAAAAAGTATACTGTAAGTAGAATTTACCAACATTTATTTTTTAAATAAATTTCTTGCTGCCATTGCCTTTGCTTAATATTTTTACCTCACAAGACAAGGAAACAGGAGGAATTACTTAAACGTCTGAGTCTTGGTCACCTGTGTTCCTTTTTAGAAATTAATGTTATCCTTTGAGTTTCTTACTTTCATTTATTATTGGCAGTATGAGTCATAGAGCAATCAGTGGTGAAGCTAAACCTGGCCTGAAGCAGCCACAGTTTTTGACCCTCTTTATCTGCAATAATAGGAATTTAGCTCTCATATGGTTTCGCCTTTCTTTCAGCATTTCCTCTATGCTCAAATACAAAGAATGCCCTAATCAGGTGACAAATCAGTTTGTACTTTTCTCAATATATGATTTTCTTTTGAAATAATTTCAAACTTACAAAAAAGTCACAAGAATAACACAAAGAACTCCCATGTATCTTTTGTTCAGAGACAGGTTAAAATCCTGTTTGCCCCTGTTGATATCCTTTATAGCAAAAGGTTGTAATATGGGATCATGTCCCACACCTAGTGGTTATGTCTTCATTCTCCTTCAATCTGGAACAGATCTTCAGTCTTCCTTTGAGTTCCACGTTCTTCACATTTTTTGAAGACTACAAGGTAGCCACTTTGTAGAATGTCCCTCAGTTTGGGTTTATGTCTGTGGTATGGCAGATCTGACTCCATGTGACTTTTAAGAGCTTAATATGCATATCTCTTCCCAATTCCACGTTCAGCAGTATCAGTTGAAATTGGCCGTGGTGGAATTATTTTCACTGTAGAAATCAGGAAATACACAAACAAGAGCTTTTTTCCCTCCCTGGAGAGCTGGTTGTTAAATATGTATGAGAATACTACTGGGTTAGTCTAATGTTTCTTCATTATTAAACATAAGTTATGCACTTTTGACCGGAATATTACAGAAGTTATACTTTATTCAACTCATTGAACCCTATCAGGTGGCAAACAATGTGGTTTTGTCCCATTACTAGTGATGTTTCCGTTAGTTACTTGATTAAGATAATGTTGGCCAGGTTTGTCCAACGTAAATTTATTTTTCCTTTTATAACCAACAAATATCCTGAGATATGGTTAGACCGAAAATAACCCATTTCTCACCCCACTTTTACCTTCTATTTTTAGCATCTATTGATGATTCTTAGGCCAGATTATTGTGATGGTTCCCAAGTGGTGATTTTTCTAACTTCATCATTCCTTCTGTATCTGTTAGTTGGCCTTCTACTTTAATGAGAAGCTTTCATTTATTTATTTATGGATTTCTATTTTATTCAATTTGTTACTGTCATTATTTATTTTGATGATTAGATTGACCTAGATTTGGCCAGTGGAGCTCCTCTGAGTAGTTTCCTTGTCTTCTGGATGTATTCCTATCATTCTTTGAGCACTTCTTTACTTTCTGACACAACAAAATGTTTCAAGTTCAACTTGTACCTCCTCTGCCCCAGCCCTAGAATCAGCCAGTTCTTCAAGGAGAGTGGCATATAGAAAACAAAATTTTGGTGTAAGATGTGCTAATTCCTGTTGGGGTGTTGCTAGCCCCAGGCATCTTTCCAGTGGGCAGAGCGAGAGAGAGAGAGAGAGAGAGAGAGAGAGAGAGAGAGAGAGAGAGAGAGTGTGTGTGTGTGTGTGTGTGTGTGTATGTGTGTATGTGTATCTCTTTACATTTATATTTATTTCTATAGCTATCTAGATATATAAGGATAGTATTTCAAAAAGTTTGTGGAAAAATAGAATTGAAAGTCTTTCTGTGAATTTTTTGAAGTACCCTCATGTTGTAAATGATCAATTTGCAATGATAGCTCCAATTCAAATACCACAGGGTTCATTCTATCTTTTCTCGTTTGTATATTTATATCTTCTTTCTCTATCAATGAAAAATCTGATTTTCATTCTCTTTAATAATTTTACTTACCCAATTAATCCCCTGTATGTAGTTCATCTCCTGACCCTGTTAGGATGCACCTGGCACCCTGCCCTAATATTGTCCTCAAATGGACAGCTGTTGACTGTCACTGGGCTGCCCCTGCTCCATTCCCACTCCAATGATAATCTTGCAAGTGCTATTATTACCACTTCCAGGCTGCCTCTGTTTGTATTTGAGCTACTTTGTAAATTCTGAGGGTGGTATTTACATTTAGTATTTTCTTTTGCCACTGCAGCTTGGTTTACAATTTATCTGCATTTGGTTTTCATGAGAAGCATCAAATGGCTACTACAGCTTAGTAACTTACTGTTCATATTTCCTGAGAGTGTTACATGTACTTTGAGGAGATAATGAGGAGAGAAACAACCCAGAGAAGACTGGAAGGAAGCAGAGAGAAGGAAGGGAGGAAGTAAAATATAGCTGAAAGGTATCATAAGCAATGAATGCTATTAGTACTCTGTCCCCTCGTTTGACGTAGTCTTAACCCTGTCCTGGTGAGGAGAGAATACATTCTTCATAGGAAAATGCTTAAAGCAGCAATTATTACTGACTCAAAGATACTCTCATTTATCTTTTTACATTGTAGAGTTCTTGTTCAGTCTGCATGTTTCCCCAAGATTTCAGCCACTATTTCTACTTTGACTGTGATTTCAAGGCCCATGTTTTCAACTGCTTACTGATCTTTCTCAGGATGTTGCATATTTCTTCACAAATAAATTTCTCTTTTTGAACATTGTCTACCAACTTTTCCAGTCTTCTCGCACCTAATTTATTCTACTTTCCCCCTTGCATCTTAGCCCAGTCTGATTTCCATGAATCTTCATAAATACCTTTCCAGTACACTCTTTATTTGTATTTGAGTTAATGATATTTTCCAGGATATCAAGTGACTTAACTTCACTTGGTCTTTTTCTACATATGTGTATTGCACAACATTCAAGGGAGAGGTAAAGGGAACAGTTAATAACTGCTGTTTCTATCACTTTATTTCCCAGGCAGAGAAGGTCTTCTGTGCCTCTTATTTTCTATTTTTGCCCATTCTCCTCTCTATTATAATTCATTTTCCTCCTTCTTTCTGCCATTCTTAAATTATCTTTATTCTGTGACTCATTTTTCTGTTGGTCTCACCATGCCTCTGAGGATTGTATAGAAAGAAAAGGGTCAGGAGATTGGGCTTCCAAGTCTTGCAACTCTGGTGGTGTGTTCTGAATGACTGAAAAGCATCAGAGCTCTGTAGAGCATATAGGAAGTATGGTCTGTCTGTCCCCTTTTGGAACCTTGCAGAAGATCAGGAAGGAAAGGGGCCTGTTTGCATAAGACAGAAACTTTCTAGGTTTTGATGAGTTTGTTAAGAAGAAATCCCAATGGGCAGTTTTCCAAGGAGTGGGCAGTGGGAGGTAGTATGGAGCGTATAGTTAACCTCATAATCAAAAGGTCTGTACTCTCATGCCAGCTTTGCTTCTAACTAGCTATGTGACCTTAAATAACTTAGACCTCTTTGTGCTGCTGATTCGTTGTTTCCAAAATGAATATTTAGAATAGGTGAGTTTTAAGGTCTTGCCCAGTTCTAAGATACAGATTTTAATAGAACTGAGCAACTCTAGTTATATGTTTGTGTATATGTGTGTTCATTTTTTAAAACTTTTGTTTTTTGACCTACTTAAAGGCAATATACTAATTTTATTTTTTCTTTCTTGCAAAAGTGATATTTGTGGAAAATTCAAGGGAACTTATTTAAATATAACTGCTTTAAAAATGTTTTATGGGGGCCGGCCCAGTGGCGCACTGCTACAGTGCGCCGCTTGGGAGCGCGGCGGCGCTCCCGCCGAGGGTTCGGATCCCACATACAGACCGGTTCCCACTCACTGGCTGGGCGAGGTATGGGCGCGACACTGAGGGTTGCGATCCCGTTGCCAGTCCCGGTCCGGTACGGGCGCGACACTGAGGGTTGCGATCCATTGCCGGACACGAAAAAAGACAAAAAAGGAAAGAAAAAAAAAGTTTTATGATAGACTTAATCTGCATTGAGCACATTTTAATTTTGTGTAGGACTTACATTATATTTCTACTAACCATTTCTTTGGGATAGCCATTCTTTTACCCACTGTTGTCTCTGAAGAGGACTCCTCAAGCATTTACCTATTAACAAAAAGTGTCTTGTTTATTATTTCCCATGTATTTTTATATACTGAAAAAAGTTTATTCCTATAAGTGAATATCCTCAATTCTAGCCTTTTAGGTAAGCATAAGCTGCATGATTACTAATATTTTTTTCCAGAGAGTATTTCAGTGGGTAAAAGAGGTTACTTCTGTATTTTCTTTGTGTTCTTCATTTTTGCTTCTTCCATTATTTGGAAACTTGCTTAAAGTCTTTCTTTGTCTCTCATATTTTTATGTTACAAAAGGCCCTATGTCTCCATTGCATATTAACATGAATTTATCAGAGATACTTATGTATACATACTAATGGTGAAGTATTTCAGTAAGCTAGAGTATTAAAACTAAGCTAGAGTTTTAAACCACTATTTTTAACTTAACCTGATAATTATTACTAAGATAGTTTTTAAAATAAAACTTTAAAACATATTATTAACCATAATAAATGGGCAAAATTTTGATCCTAGACTTTGCTTAAAGATCAGGTGATTATTACAAAGATTTGTTTAAATTAGAGAATGTCTCTTAGAATTGCTGTTTTTAAGACCTTAAAACCAATAAAATAAGCTGAATTAAGACATTAATTTACATGTTTATCTGGTCGATATATTTCTAAATTATTTATTGTAAAACTAGGATAGCCATTAAGATTCTTAGAAGTAACTATCTGATGTAATTATTAACAGATCATAATTTCTACTAGTAACCCATTCAAAATAAGCTAAATTCATATAACATGCTTCTGCACATTTTTCTTCTTAGATCAAAGAAAGCAAAGAATTCAATTGATAAATCAACTGAAACTGACAATGGCTATGTTTCCCTTGATGGGAAAAGGACTGCTAAAAGCAGTGAAGATGGAATACAAAACCATGAACCTCAGTGTGAAACTATTCGACCAGAAGAGACAGACTGGAACACAGGAACACTGAGGAATATTACCAGCAAAGTAAGTGTGATTTTTTAAATGGTTTGCCTGTGTGATTTTACATTAGCTAATGTGAAGTGACTTAGATATAGTAGTAGTTGCCCTTGAACTAAGTATTTTCTCCAGACTTTATTCTGTGATGCTTTATAAAGAAGCTGAAAACTCAGATGAAGTATTATGATTATACTTGATTGGCGGTATACTTGGCACCTTCTGAACTGATGGAGTGCTCCAATTTTCCCGAAATGTTAAAGCACTTTATAATTTATACTTGGTGTTTATTAAGCCATACTTTTTCTTTCCCTGTTTCTACCTGTGTAGGAATTTGCATTAAGCCAAATATCTAAATTATTCAAAAAGCTGAACTAGGAAACTGGTTTTTCATCCATGTTCTCTATAAGAAAATATCTTATTTTTTTGTACATTCATTACCTATGGATATCAGTGTATCTGTTTTGTTTTTAATCTGAAAAAAAATTCTTATTGAGGACATATTTATCAAGGATAACACATATTTGTTTACTTTTCCAAAATAATTACATAGACTCTGGATTTATTGTAACAAAGCCTAATATAATATCTTCTGTTTGTTTCACTGCATTTTTTCGGTTAGATAATTTACTCTTTAAAAGCTGTTACAGTAAAAAAAAAATGTGGTCAGATTAAAAGATGATACTCTGTTACATTCAGGAATGTGAGCACGAACTTTTTGTGTTGAGGAAAATGAAGGAGGATTCTCTAATTTTGAATGAAGTATGTATTACTATTTGAATGTACATATATTTTCAGTGCTAGTTGCTATAGAGCATCATGGGTCTGCAATGTAATATAGTCCTTTATTCTGATTTTAGATTTTCCAAGCATTTAGCTCTCACATTTAGTCTCATATCACTATCATCACTCAAAGATAAGTTATGTTTTCAATCATACAGACTTCAAACACATTTCCAAGTATGTATTACCTACTAAAGTTGTGTGAGGAACATGAAGATGTCAAAACTTGGGATTGGAGTCTCTCAATTTCAGAATTTCTGAAATCTGGATGTCAAGGAGCATGCCTGGAGTCCTAGGCAGGAGTTGCTGGCAGCCCTGACTGCCTGGCAGAAGGCAGAAGCAAGCCCAATGTCCTAGGCAGGAACTGTGAGAAGCATCCCCCGCATGCTGAAAACACCAGTTATATTCATGTGGTCCACAACAGCCACTGCTGCCACAGAGGCAGCTCACCATCACAGTAGCAGCCACAGCCACAGTGCAGGTGGCCTGTCCCCCTCTTGACTCCATTGACACAGGAACAGTCACTAGAGGAGACTGGAAGAAGAAGAGGAAGTCTCTCTCCTCAAAGCTCACATCAGAGTGATAGAAGAAGCAATAGTTCTACCAGATGACCAGACATCAATGTAGAGACACTAGAAATACAAAACACCAAGAAAAATATGACACCACATAAGGAATACAGTAATTCTCACAAACCAAACTCCAAAGAACAGGAAGCCCTTGAAATGATTGAAAAGGAATTCTGAGCAACAAGCTTAAGGAAACTCAATGAGATAACAGGAAGACTCGGTTAGACAACCTAATGAAACAAGAAAAAATATCCAGGATATGAAGGAGGAAATTTACAAAGAGATTAATACCTTAGAAAAGAATGCAGCAGAACTCATGGAACTGAAGGATTCATTCAATGAAATAAAAAACACAACTGAGAGCTTAAGCAGCAGGTTAGAGCAAGTAGAAGAAAGAATGTCTGATCTCAAAGACAGTATTTTTGGAATAACCCAGGCAGACAAAAAAAGGAAAAAACAATTTTAAAAAACTGAATAAAACTAAGAGAGCTAGCAAACAACCTTAACCACACAAATATTTGAATCATGGTTGTTCCCGAAGGGGAGGAGAAAGGAAAAGGCATTGAAAACTTATTCTACAAAATGATAATGGAAAACTTCCCAGATATGGGGAGAGACATGGACCTTCAGATCCAGAAAGCTCAAACATCCCCAAACAGATTCAATTCAAAAAGTTCTCTCTGAGACACATTATAGCCAGCTGGCAAAACTCAAAGACATAGAGAGAATCTTAAAAGTAGCAATAGAAAAGCATCTAGTCACCTACAAGGGAGTCCATATCAGACTAACTAGCAAACTTCTCAACTGAAACTCTACAGGCCAGAAAAAAATGGGATGATATATTCAAAATACTAAAAGAAAAAAACTGCCAGGCAAGAATACTGTACCAAGCAAAGCTGTCCTTCAGAACTGAGGAGGAAATAGTGTATCTCCCAGACAAACAAAAAACAGAGTTCACCTCCACCACTCAACCCACCCTGCAAGAAATCCTTAAGGAAGTCCTGCATCTGGAATCCAAAAAATGATAATCACTACCACCAATACACAAGAAAGAACAAAATTCACTGGTAGAATGAAAATACAAATGAGAAAGAGAAAGAAACTAAATCTTACCCCCTCAAAAAACCATCAAACATCAAAAACAAACAATAAAAAGGGGAGAAAGGACAAAAGATATTTAAAACATCCAAATGAAAATCAATAAAATGCCAGGAGTAAGACAATACCTTTTAATAACAACCGTAAATGTAAATGGATTAAACTCCTCACTCAAAAGACACAGACTGATTGGATTAAAAAGGTAGACCCAACCATACACTGTCTTCAAGAGATTTTCTTCACCTATAAAGACACACACAGACTAATAGTTAAGGGATGGAAAAAGATATACCACACAAATGGAAACCAAAAACAAGCAGGAGTAGGTATTCTTATATTGGATAAAATAGGCTTTAAACCAAAAATCGTAAAAAGAGACAAAGAAGGCCATTATATAATGGAACATTCTCCAGCATAGATCATATGTTAGGTCATAAATCAAGTCTCAACAAATTTTTTAAAATTGAAATCATTTCAAGTATCTAATCAGATCATAGTGGATTAAAACTAGAAATAACAAGCGAAACTCTGGAAACTACACTAATAAATGCAATTTAAACATCATATACCTGAGTGACCTAAGGGTCCAAGAAGAAATTAAACAGGAAATCAAAAAATTTGTTGAAACTAAGAAAATGAAGACATATCATACCAAAACCTGTGGGATCCTGCAAAAGCTGTACTAAGAAGGAAGTTTATTGCAATAAACACATCAGAAGAAGAGAAAGATTTCACATAAATGACCTAATGTGACAAAGAACTAGAAAAATAAGAACAATCCAATGCCAAAATTACAGATGGAAGGAAATCATAAAGATCAGAACAGAACAAAATGAAATAGAGACTCAAAATATGATACAAAAGATCAATGAAACAAAATGTTTTTTTGAGAAGATAAACTTAAATAGACAAACCATTAGCTATGCTAACTAAAAATGGAAGAGAGAAGACCCAAATAACAAAAATCAGAAATGAAAAAGGAGACATTACAACCAACACCACAGAAATACAAAGAATCATTAGAGATTATTATAAACAACTGTATACCAACAAATTTAAAAACCTGGAAGAAATGGATAAATTTTTGGACACATACAGACTACCAAGAATGAAACAAGAAGAAAAAGAAAACCTGAACAGATGAATAACAAGCAACAAGATTGAAGCAGTAATCAGCAGCCTCCCAACAAAGAGAAGCCCAAGACCAGATGGCTTCACTGTTGAATTTGACCAGACCTTTAAAGAGGAATTGATACCAGTGTTCTTCAGACTATTCTGAAAAACTGAGAGGCCACTCTCCCAAACTCATTCTATGAGGCCATCATCACCCTTATATCAAAACCAGACAAAGATACCAAACAAAACAAAACAAAACTGCAGGCCAATATCTTTGATGAACATAGACACAAAAATCCTCAACAAAATATTAGCAATCAAATAGAGCAACACATCAAATAAATTATACACCACAATCAAATGGGATTCATCCCATGGATGCAAGGATGGTTCAGCATACACAAGTCAATGAATGTAATACACCACATTGATAATATAAAGGACAAAAATCATATGATTATCTTAGTAGATGCAGAAAAAGTATTTGCCAAAATTCAACATTCTTTCATGATAAAGACTCAGCAAATTAGGTATAGAAGGTAAGTGTCTCAATACAGTAAAAGCCATATATGACAAACCCACTGCCATTGTCATCCTAATGGGGAAAAGCTGAAAGCTTTTCCCTTAAGAACAGGAACAAGACAAGGATACCCACTCTCACCACTCCTATTTAACATAGTATTAGAAGTACTAGCCAGAGCAGTCAGACAAGAGAAATAAAGGGCATCCAGATTGGAAAAGATGAAGTCAAACTGTCCCTATTTGCAGATGATGATGTGATCTTATATAAAGAAAAACCTGAAGACTCTATGAAAAAACTCTTACAGCCGATAAACAATTTCAGTAAACTTGCAGGATACAAAATCAACACACAAAAATCAGTAGTGTTTTTGTACTTTAATAACAGACTAGCAGAAAAAGAAATCCAGAAAGCAAGTCCATTTACAATAGTCACCAAAAAAGCGAAATACCTGGGAATCAATTTAGCTAAGGAGGTAAAAGACCTCTACAATGAGAACTATAAATCACTGCCGAAAGAAATTAAAGAGGACAAAAAAAATTGGAAAGACATTCCATGCTCTTGAATGAGAAAAATTAACATTGTGAAAATGTTCATACTACTCAAAATGATCTACAGATTCAATGCAATCCCCATCAAAATACCAATGACATTCTTCACAGAAATAGGAAAAACAATCCTAACATTCATATGAAACAACAAAAGACCCTGAAGAGCCAAAGCAATCCTGAGCAAAAAAAATAAAGCCAGAGACATTACACTACCTTACTTCAAATTATACTACAAAGGTATAGTAACCAAAACAGCATGGTATTGACATAAAAACAGACACTTGGGCCAATGGAACAGAATAGAGAACCCAGAAATCAACCCACATAGGTATATAGCTAACTATTTGACAAGGAGCATACACTGAGAGAAGAACTGCCTCTTCAAAAATGGTGCTGGAAAAACTGGACATCCATAAGTAGAAGAGTTAAACTAGACCTGTACCTCTTGCAGTATACCACAATCAAGTCAAAATGGATTGAAGACTTATATATAATACCCCAAACTATAAAAATATTAAAAGAAAACTTAGGGGAAACACTTCAGGAAGTAGGACTGGGCCAAGGCTTTATGAATACGATCCCAAAAGCACAGGCAACAAAAGGAAAAATAAACTAATGGGGTTATACTAAACTAAAATGCAACTGCACAGCAAAAGAAACAGTTAACAGAGTGAAAAGACAACCTACAGAATGGGAGAAAATATTTACAAACTATGCATCCAACAAGGGATTAATATCCAGAAAATACAAAGAACTCAAACAACTTAACAGTAAAAAACAAGTAACCTGATTAAAAAATGGGCAAATGCGCTGAATAGGCTTTCATGGCCAACAGACACATGAAAAAATACTCAGCATCACTAAGCATCAGGGAAATGCAAATCAAAACCAAAAACCACATTGAGACATTATCTCACCCCAGTTACACTGGCTGTTATCAAAAAGACAGAATAACAAATGCTGGTGAGGATGTGGCCAAAGGGGAACCCTCCTACACTGTTGGTGGAATTGTAAATTGGTGCAGCCATTATAGGAAACAGTATGGAAGTTCCTCAGACAACTAAGTAGACCTGTCATACAATCCAGCAAATCCACTGCTGAGTGTATATCCAAAGGAATGGAAATCATCCTGTTGAAGGGATTTCTGCACTTCCATGTTTATTGCAGCTCTACTTACAATAGCTAAGAGTTGGAAACAACCTAAGTATCTGTCATCAGATGACTGGATAAGGAAAATGTGGTATATTTACACAATGGAATACTACTCTGCCATAAAAAGAATGAAATTTTGCCATTTGCAGCAACATCAATGAACTTAGAGAAGATTATGTTACATGAAATAAGCCAGGCACAGAAAGAGAAATAACTGCATGTCCTCACTCATAAGTGGGAGCTGAAAAAAAAATAAACACATTTAAAAAAAAGAAAAATACAACAATCACAACAATCCATTGAACCTTCAAAAGGAGAGAATGGAACTGAGGCCACCCGTGGTGGGAAAGTAGTAGGGAGAGGGGGATTAGTGAGAAATTGGTAAAGGGCCACAAAAAAACGATTACGTTGTATAATGATAAATGTAGTAATAAAAAAAAATTTTTTAAACCCAAGAAAAATAAATAAGTAAAATCTGTATTTCCCTTACAAATTGATATATACATAATGTTGTTTATCCTTTAAGTGCATACTTTCAACTACATTCACCTCCTCTTGTCCCATAAGCCATTATTAAATCAGTGATTGCTTATAACTGATGGCTTTTTCAGTTTGAAAAAATTGTATAATTAGTTCCTCTCAGGTCTCAGCTTCTTTTAAATGGTCTCTGTTTTGCTTTTATCCTATTTCATGTTTCTTAATTTTGTAAGCTATTTCAAATCCTTTTACGAACAGAAATGTTATAGAACAACGTTTGACAAATAGCTGTTGAATTACTTTTAAAAGTAAAATATACTTTTAAAGTATAGTCACTAATTTAAGACATTTTTTCAGAAAATCGGAGAGTACTAATCACTTTGAAGTATTAGAAGGTATTTTGAAGGTGTATGTACAGGAAGGTACTTTAAACAGTTCATGGAAAGATACGTATTATCCTTCAGTTCTATTTTTTAATAACTTTTTGATGCACCCATGTATATATATACTATACATATATATATATATATACACACACACATATATATGTATAATTTAAAATTTTGCAGTTTTATATTAAAAGGTCAGTTAGAAATTATCTATATTCCTCTTTGTGTACTTTCAACTTAGGATACCAAAAGAACAATAACAAATGTGTCTGATGAAGTCTCCAGTGAGGAAGGTCCTGAAACAGGATACCCATTACGCCGTCATGTGGACAGGACTACTGAAAGCATTGTTCGAAATAGAAAGACCCACCATTATAAGAAACATTACCCTAATGAGGTACACTTTGGCCTTACATATATACATGTATATCTGTTTTATATGTTACTAATTATAACATCTTTCAACAATTGGATATTATTGTTGCAATAACAAATATTTCTCATCATTATCAATATTATTTTTATATTTCTGGATTTATAAAGTAGCAGTTTTAGATTTATGTATTGCACACATACTGATAAATAGGCACACATTTGAGCTCATTTTGTGCATTCTCTCTGAAGACTCATACGTTCAGTTTGTTGTTTACTTTTAAAGAAGACCATCCTGGAGAGACGATCTGTGAACTCCTGTGTTAGTCTTTTCCACAGTTTAAAAGGCTTTATAGTTTCTTGATTATAGCGAAGTTATTCTTCTAAGTGACTTCCTTCATACTACTGTCAACAGTTAGTGAATAGTTCCCTACACTGTAAAATTCAGTTCCTTTTTTCTTTGTTTCTATTTTTCCGTATTTATTTTTGTTTTTCTAAACCCATTTCCAACTTTATCACACCTGTTGAACTTAAAACTATTTAAATAGAAAAAGAATTTCCTTCTATTGCATTTTCAGTTTCTATTCTAGGACAGAATATTTCATTATCTGGCTTCAAGGCAAATGAATTGCTCTTTATGTCAGTTTAATAAACATTACCTTCTACTCTTCTTGAACTATATTAATATTTCTTTTTTGATGATTTTGGGTTAAACTTGTGAAAAATCAAATGTTATGCTGTGCTGGAATATGGATGCCTTCAAGGTATTAAGATTAGAAGAGTTACTTCTTTACACACTCTTCTCTTTGGTTGTATCTCTAGTTAACCTTTCTGGTGAGTATGGTTGTGTTTCTTCTCTCATTAAGCCAGTGTGTCTGCTAATTGCCTCTTCACCTACATCACTTGATTTACTGTCTCCTGTTCCTAAACCAGATAACCAAGCTTGGGAAATTCACAGTCATTCTCTAGAAGTTCGTGCTGGAAGGAAGCTAGAGGGCTGTCTGACCCCTCTCCTACAGAATGTATTATTTCTGTATTCTGTATTATTTTCTCACAACATGATCTTTGCTCTTCTTGGTTTGCAACTGTATTTTGAACTATTGAGATTCTTTCTTTTATAGTTTTTATTAAGACATATTGATTGTACATATTTATGGGTGAATTACTGAGATTCTTGAAAGGCAAAACATCATTCTATAATCTTAACTTTTAAATAAATAGATTTCAAGTTAAGTAAGGCTGATAATTGGTAGGCCTTGGTTGTTTTAAATCTTTTTAATGACATAAAAGTTACATAAAAATAAAATCTGGTCATCAAATTCTTCATCCATAAAGGAAGAACTTAGCCTAAAAGATATTTAAAAAGCTGTATTCAGTTCCAAAAATGTTTGATTCTTAAGTCAAACCAACTTTAAAAAGGCATTTTTAAAAAAACAAAATAAAATAGCCCAATAAGTAAAACTGCGAAAGAAGATATGTAGTGCTGCTTTGAGTTTTTATTTGTAATATAAATTACTATACTCTCTTCAAATTACTATACTCTCTTCAAATTACTGGTGATATTTTTTCCTTAAGAATAAGGCAAAAAAAATTGTTTGGGACAACCCAAACACAGTGAGCATCTCTAGCACCTAAATTGTGCCATTTATCACTAAAAACCAAACAAAAACGAAATACAAAAGAAAAACAAAAAATACAGGACTTCTTGAAGAAGTGGCTGATTCCTCATTCCTGTCTGTTGCAGGAAACACACAAAATGACCTTGGAAACTCTTGACATGATAGAGAGCATGGAAGCTATCAAAGACTGATAGGGTTCAGAAGGACTCAGGAACCAAGGATTGAATAGTTTGAACTTTAATTTCTCTTTATAAAAGTATTCCAACTAATAAATGAAAAAAAATCCTTTGGGGAAGCATTGTGTGCATGGGTGGTACTGGCAGGCTTCACTGAAAGATGATGAGTCAGGAACACCCAGCCTTTAGCCATTTGTTGTAAGCTTCCCAGATAGTGATATCTATAGATATAGTTTTTAGGGACACATGTTTTTTCAGGAAGAATCATCCAATGTTCTAGTGGGATGGGGATGGTAGATAATACACCAGGCTGCTGTGGTGTTTGCCACCAAGGGGGTTGGGGATGAGGTGGGGATCTTGTCATTCCATGGGTAGACTTTCACTTAATCCCCCTGTTTTTTGTCTTTTTCTGCTATCTACTATATCTGGTTGGCTTCTTCCAGTCTCTTGTTGAGAAGATGGTGGTGGAATTACTTAGTTGTCTGGGATACCGGAGCTGTCCTAGGGAACCGACAGCTTCTTTTAAGCATTTGTCCTGTTTTGTGCTCTATCATGCTGCTTTGTTTAACTGTACAAGTATTTTTTTTTGTCTTTTTTGTGACCGGTAAGGGGATCGCAACCCACCGGCCATCTCTATATAGGATCCGAACCCGCGGCGGGATCGCTGCTGCGCACCCAAGCGCTGCACTCTCCCGAGTGCGCCACGGGGCCGGCCTTGTACAAGTATTTTTTTTTGTCTTTTTTGTGACCGGTAAGGGGATCGCAACCCACCGGCCATCTCTATATAGGATCCGAACCCGCGGCGGGATCGCTGCTGCGCACCCAAGCGCTGCACTCTCCCGAGTGCGCCACGGGGCCGGCCCTGTACAAGTATTTTTTGATTTTTCACTATTGTAGATTAGTTTTTCATCTAATTAAGGTAATATTTGATGGGAAGCATAATGAGGAAACCATGGGCCTGGAGTCAGACCATTTAAATGACTTTGGGAAAATTATTTCACTTCTCTGAGTCTCAGTTTCTGCATCTGTATAATGAAGAGATAAGACCAACCTCATCAGATTGTTAGGGTTAATAAGATTATACATAACTTGCCTAGCACAAAGCATTTATAATATAAATCCTCATTCCCTTCAAATTAATACTCTATCTCCTCTGAATTTGATTAAATGTTTAGTTTTAATTGTCTGTCTAAAGCTTTGAAATGAGCAGAGCAAACCAAATTAAATGTGGTTAACTTGAACTATTTTCTTCAATTCTAAAATTTCTATTTTTAGGCATTATTCAGCAGTTTGTAGTAAAATTCATAGTGGCTATTAATCACATAATATTGCAGGTAAAACTGTTTGAAATGTGAGTAATTATAGGCAATAATTTTAGATTTCGCATTCATAAGCTGGCCCATTTATTAATCAATATTTGTCAGAACACACCCACACACGTAAAGAATTATAGATATTTTCTTATCCCTGGAATCATCCATTAGTTTCAACTAAACAGTCATTGGGCCTTTAATCCTGGTACTTATTTCTGTATTTGATTAACACTAAGTCTGCGTCACAATTTAATGATAAATAATAAGCTAGCTTTATCAAAAAGTTTAAATTAGTAGTTACTAAAAACTTAGTACTTTTTGTGTCTTACTATCTAATGAAAACTGTTACAATGCAAACTGCTTATGTTTCAAATATTCTGGTTAACATTAATGAGTCCCAAATATTTTTGGAGTGCTTTTTCTAAAATACAGCAGACTGATTTTTGTCCTTTTTTTCTTTCTGTATTTTCTTTTTTCTTTTTGTTTCTTTATTCATTTTCCTGTTCATCTCTTTTCAAAAAATGTTTACTTCTCCCCTAACAGTCCTCCTCCACAAACTCTATCAACACACTAAAAATAGATTCCCATTCTAATGTCAGTAATTTAATTATCAATGATATACTTCATTCATTCAGAATATTTGTTACCCGTGGTAAGGATGGGGGAAAAAAAAAAAATTCTGTCTTTCATGGACTTAGTGTGTTTGAGAGTTATAATCTATTTAAGAATATTAAATACATGAATATCTAATTAAGATACACAAAATTATAGATTGTGGAAAGCAGTGCAAAATTTATTGTCAAATGGATATAAATAATAACAACTCACTTCAGGGACAAAGTGATCACTCTAGGTAGGTGGCTATAAACTAACATTTGTTGAGCCACTGTTTTGTGCCAGATTTGTGTTAAAAGGTACATTGCTTATTTAATTTCCAACATCTCTTTAAAGGAGAACAAGATTAATGATAAGAGATAGAAACATAATCAAAGGTTAGAGTGGCAAAGAACAAGCTGTGTTTAGGGCCTGTGGAGTAGCCCAGTATCACTGGAGGAAAAGGTTTTGGTATGAAGTAGAAGACAATGTCAAAAAGTAGCACAAATGAAGACAAGCACGATGGGTGAAGGAATTTGAACTTTATCCAGGAGAGCAGTGGCAAGCCATGGATTTTGGTTTGTGGAGTGCAAGAACAGCTGCACTTTAGGAATCTGGAAAGAGGGGGAAGGCCTTTTAGGTAAGGGTCAACTAAAAAGCACTTATAGCAGTTGAGGTGTGAATGATAAAGTGTGAACTCTGGTGATAGCATGAGAAAGACGGGGATAAATACAAAACATGGTAAGGGTACAATTGACAAATCTTACTTACAAAGGACAGCTAGAAACAAGTACAAAAACTTGGACATACTTGGCTATAAGGATGGCTATTGCTATTCCTTATTCAGTAACAGTTCTTTTAATATGTCAAAATTTAACTCAAGTCCTTATTTTATACATTAAAAACTCCTAGGATAAAATAAGTTAATTAGAAATTATTTAATTTATACCCTTTAGTTTTTCTCTTTTATATCATGTATTATCTCAAGAACATAAATTCGCAATTATCATCTTAGTTTGGATTGTCGATTCTGTGTCAATGTACTGAACATCTGTTTGAGAAACAAAAGCAATAAATAGATGAAATCTACTGTTGTTAAAAAAAGACTAAAGTAAGAAAATAGCTTCATTAAAAACATCAATTAAAATAGATTAATATTCACTGTGCAGACCAAATGAACTTGTACTAGTCTCTGCCTACTTGAATTCTGAACTTCATATAAAACTTAAGAGAAAATAGGCACAATCTTTGCATGCAAAGTAACACCTGAACTGAAATATGAAATCAGATAAATTTTGATGTGAGGACATTTTGTTATTCCTTAAAAACTAATATATTTTAAAAATATTTTGCTATCTCTCTCACTGTCCTTTGATGGTGCATTTGTTGTTTTAGCTAAAAGTAGCAATATATGGTTCTGAAAGAATCCTTTGAATTGGGAAGGGTACATAAATTGTATTAATGTCAAAGAATATCTTGATTTCAGGATGCCCCTAAATCGGGTACTAGTTGCAGCTCTCGCTGTTCAAGTTCCAGACAGGATTCTGAGAGTACAAGGCCAGAATCTGAAACAGAAGATGTATTATGGGAAGACTTGTTACATTGTGCAGAATGCCATTCATCTTGTACCAGTGAGACAGATGTGGAAAATCCTCAAATTAATCCATGTGTGAAAAAAGAATATAGAGACGACCCTTTTCATCAGGTTGGTTTACAGTGTTGGGTTATTTGGGGCAAGTCAAGCTCCTTTGAATGTATGTACAAATTTTATAGAGGTGAAGTAAAAAGTTACATTCAGTTAAAATAATATTTCTGTAAATATTTTTTTATGTGAGCTATGGTCTGGCTTTATTAAAACATAGAATCTCATTATTTATATTGTGGTGAGTTGTTGGTAAAAGGAGTTTTATAAGTAAAATTGTGTATTAGATGCATTAGTCTTTTTCTCACTTAACACACTTCATGGTCAGATTCATGTACAACTTGGCCTAAACATATGAGAGTTACATATGTAAGTTTAGATTTTCTGGTATTCTCATGAAAACTTTTTAAGAGGTGACATTAATTTTAATATGTTTTATTTAACTCATTATATTCAAAATATTTCTTCAATATATAACTAATGAAAAATATTAATGAAATATTTTACATTTTTTAATACTAAATCTTCAAAATCCAGTGTGAGTGGATTTCATTTTCTGCAGTTTCAGTTACCTGAGGTCAGTGGCGGTCTGAACACAGCACATCTCATTTTGGACTAGTCATATTTCAAGTACTGAATAGCACATGTGAATAGGGTACTGTATTGGAAAGCACAGTTTTATAGGATATCTTTATTTTAATGTCTCACCAATTCATCAAATTTAACCCAAACTCCTCATCTTCCCTTATATATCTGCTTCTCTTATTGCACTCAGACTCTTGGTGAATGGTGTCTCCATTCATCCACTCACCAGTCCAGAACCTTGGTGGTCATTTAAAACCCTCACTTTCTCTCCCTTACCCAACTCTTCATCATATCCTGTCAGTAAAATCAACAACTAAATTCTCAGAAAACTAGAGATAGAAGAGAACTTCCTCAATCTGATAAAGGGTAGCCATCAAAGAACCTTCTGCTATAATAGAATATGATAGACCGGGTGGCTTAAACAACAGACATTTATTTCTCACAGTTCTAGAGCCTTGAGGTCCAAGATCAGGATATCATCATGGTCAGGTTTTTGGTTAAGGCCGTCTTTCTGATTTATGAAAGCTGTTTTCCCCTTGAATCCTTACATGGCAGAAAGAGTGAGCTGTGGTCTCTTCATCTCCATATAAAGGCGCTGATCCCATTCATGAGAATTCCACCCTCATGACATAATTACCTCCCAAAGGCCCGACCCTTAAATACCATCACACTGGGGATTTACACTTCAACATATGAATTTGGGGGGAGGGAGGTGGATATAAATATAGCTCTTCTCAAAACCTATCATATTCAGTAATGAAATTTTAGGAGCATTTCTGTTAAAGGCAGGTACAAGACAAAGATGTTCATTATTTCTGCTTTTTCTGTCAAAATCCTAACAGCATTTTGTTTGTTCAACTGTTTTTGTTTGGACTTAGACTGATTTAAAGTTCACATTAAAAGAGCAAAATATTAAGCATAGCACAAACAATTTTGAAGGAAAACAAGAGGACTTTCCCTACTGAATATAAAAATTCACTTTAAATTTAATACTTTTGATAGTGTGGTATGGATGTATAAACAAATAGACCAATGGAACAGAAAACCCAGAAACAGACATATGGATTATGGATTATATGGATTCCTAATATATGACATAAGTGGCATTACAAATCAGTGAGAAAAGGGTGGACTGTACAGTTATGGGTCAAATGATTATCCATACATGAAAATATATTCCAGATAGTTCCTTAATGTGAAGAAGGAAAACTTTTAAACATTTAGAAGAAAATATAAGAGGAAAATGTTTTTTACTTCAGGTTAGAGAAGAATTTTTTAAAACAAGATATAAAATTCACAGACAGCAAAAATGGGAGGATTGATAAATTTGAATATCTTAAAATTTAAAACTTTGGGCTACAAAATAAACCATAAACACTGTTGAAAGACAAGCCACAGGCTGGAAGAAAATATTTTCAACACATTAACTATTCAAGTGTTACTACACAGAGCACATAAAGAACTACTACAGATGAATAGGTAAAAAGACAAATGACTCAACAGAAAAATAAACAAAAGGATGGGAACAGGCAGTTCATCTGGATGGCTAATATAAGTAAAGATGGTTAGCCTTGCCTAGGAGTCAGGGAAAAGTAAATTAGAACAATGAGATACCATTTCATATTGATCAGATTGTCAAATTTACAAACCTGATAAATTTCAATGTTGGCAAGAATGTGAGGAAAGAACTCTTATTTAATGCTGATGATAGTATAAATTTGTGCAACTACTTGAAGAGCAGTTTGTAATTATACAGTAGTCCCTCATCCGCAGCTTCACTTTCCATGGTTTCATTTTCTGCAGTTTCAGTTACCTGAGGTCAATGGCGCTCTGAACACAGATAAGTATGGTACAATAAAATATTGAGAGAGAAACCATATTCACATAACTTTTATTGCAGTATATCGTTAGAATTGTTCTATTTTGTTATTAGTTATTGTTATTAATCTCTTACTGTGCCTAATTTATAAATTAAAATTTAGCATAGGTATGTACGTATAAGAGAAAACATAACATGTACATATAGGGTTCAGTATTATCCATGGTTTCAGGCATCCACTGTGGGTCTTAGAATGTATCCCCCATGGAGAAGGAAGGACGATTGTATCATTGAAGGTCTGCATAATCTAGGGTCCTTTTATCCCATTCCAAGGAAACTTTAGAAGATGGGCATAAGAAGACATGTAGAAAAATGTTCATTGCATTGTGCATGGTAGTGAAAATGGAAAATAATGCAATCAGCAACAATAGACGCATTATCTTATGTAATCCTCCCAATGTATGGAAATCTAGCTTATTTTATTTTCATTTTATAGATGGAAAAATTGAGGTTCAGAGTTGAGTAATGTGTCCAATGTCACACAGAGATAAGTATTCAGTAAAGAGTTGCTATGTAAGGAAAAGAGGGAATGATTGAAATGATGCATCTGGTGGGAATCTAAGACATGCTAGATTGAGTAGGAAATGAAACTAGGAAGGGACTGATAAATGGAAGAATAGGTATGTTCAAGAAAGCAAGTGTTTTAGAATTTAAGGTTTGAGAGACTTGGTAAGATGGGAGGTTGTAGACGAAGATTCATTTCAGAAGTAGAGCAATTCTGTATGGTGATAAAGTCCAGGGCGCGACCATGGGAGTAGCTGAAGTTTTTTGGAATTGAAGAAATGAAAAAATAATGAACAATCCATGAGAAAATAGGGTGTTGAGTAAGTCATCTGTATATTCATGTAGGTCACTAAGAGGAATAATTGGAATGGAGCTTGATGGAAATGCTATGAGCTTTTCTCCCAGAGATACCATAAGCAGCACAGAAGCAGGGACCATATGTTTTTTGCTCATTGTTGCATCACACAGTACCTGATACATAGTAGGTATCTAATAAATATTAGTTGAGTGAGTGCCTGAAACAAAATTAAATTTTTCAAAACATGCCAATTAGGCCTTTCTTAAATGTTTAAAAAATTGTTTTATGATGTCAATATGGAATAAATTGACCCCAAGTCTGCCACATCACTCTGCTCCTTTTTTGTTAAGATAAAAATTTTTAATGCTGTTCTCTGCATCTAATTATGGTATCCTAGACTTATATTGGTTTTGCTTTTGGATTAAAGACTTGATTTTAAACACATTTCTTATTGTTAGGATTCTAAAAAATAAGCTCGTGTTTTTAGTTTTACTAGTAGCCAGATAACGGAAATTAGCTCCCTTCAATGAAAATCTGCTAGGTTTTTTCTTATTTGACCAAGGTCTGTGTTAGGTGTAGAGGACCCTTTTTCTACCCAGCATAAGAAAAATCACTTTGTAACACCAAGGTCAAGAGTTCAGTTCCCCGTACTGGCCAGACACACACACACACACACACACACACACACACACACACGAGAAATCCCTCATGAAGAAACACTGGGCATTTGAATTAGTGTGTTCTAATCAGGATATACCCAAATTTGTATTTTTGTTTTATTATTTGCTTTATTTTCTTTGTAAATATTAACTGAAACATTTCCAGAGGAGAAAATTTTTCTCTTCTAATTATGGCTGAGTATATAATAAAATATAAGGCTATATTCAAGTGAAACTAATTTCTTACTAGGTAAAGCTTTAAATGCTTATATTCCCACAGTTAAAAACACCTGTAAAGTGGTTGTCATGGTGAATTTATTTGAAGTAAAACATGCCATGAATGAACAAAGAGCAAAGCAGTTGAGATTTTGGATGAAGATATAGAACAATCATTAAATGAGTTCCAAATTTTAGTTTGAAAACGTGTTAAGAACCTATGTGATAAAATTATAAAATGTAATTATTTGCTCTGATGTTTACCCTGAGTCTTAAAAAAAAAAAAAAAGCATTTCATGTGATGCAGCTTTCTGCTCACTGCAGGTAGCCTTGTTTCAAAAAGACTTTTTCATTATACATTACACATTCTATACACACACACACACACACACACACACACACACACACACACACACAGTTCTATTAACAAACTCTTTTTAAATTCACCAGCTTCTGGGCCAGCCCGGTGGCGCACTACGCTAGTGTGCCGCTTGGGAAGCGCGGTGGCGCTCCCGCCGAGGGTTCGGATCCCACATACGGACTGGTTCCCGCTCACTGGCTGAGCAAGGCGCGGGGGCAACGCTGAGGGTTGCGATCCCGTTGCTGGTCCCGGTCCGGTACGGGGGCGACACTGAGGGTTGCGATCCGTTGCCGGATTGAAAAAGACAAAAAATAAATAAATAAATTCACCAGCTTCTGATAGCCAACTTCTCTCTTGCCTTTTGGCTTTCTATACATAATATGATATCAAATGCTAGTTAGAGTAACAGGGAGGTAGCTGGGTACAAAAGGAATACTTTTGGAAGGACAGTGAAAAACTTCTTGATTTCTTATTTCCGTGTCTAGATGAATCTTCTTCGTATTGATGTGCCTTTCATCATGTAATTGGGAAGATTTTTAGCTCTGTTACAGGCTGAAAATTTTTTTTAAGAAGTCTATACATCAGTTATTGAAATCTGTTGCCTCTTAGGCTTAACCTTTTTCAGTTCAACTTCTTGCACTTCCTCTCTACCTTTTTGGTTCCATTATGTTTCACAATTATTAAATATCCAGAGAAAGTTTGATACATATTTTGGTGCAAATTATTTTTATCCCAAACTAGAATGTTTTGTTTGGGGATAAATTATGAAACATCATTTGAGGAATTAAGTTGATAATAACTTGTGTCTCTGAGCTCTTAAGGGTAAAATAGTGAAATACTCATATATACCATGAAAGTTAATATACCTGTATGTTAAAATTCTATATCTTTGGGAAAGGTAAAAATTTCCCACCTCTGTTTTCTTACCTATTATTGAATTATGATTACTCAACTTAGTTGAAATGAGTCAGTGCAACTTTACTCCCCATAGAGGAAAATATAATATTCCTTAAATTTACAGAAACATTTCTTTACCATATATATATATATATTTTTTTGTCTTTTTTCCGTGTCCGGCAACGGATCGCAACCCTCAGTGTTGCCCCCGTACCGGACCAGGGACCAGCAACGGGATCGCAACCCTCGGCGTTGCTCCCGCGCCTCGCTCAGCCAGTGAGCGGGAACCGGTCCGTATGTGGGATCCGAACCCTCGGGCGGGAGCGCCGCCGCGCTTCCCAAGCGGCGCACTATCCAGTGCGCCACCGGGCCGGCCCTTTTACCATATTTTAATCACATTTTTGTACTTCAAAGAATAAATATAATTAAGTAGATTCTTCTGTTTATTGTTAGAAGTTATTTTAAGGAAATGTGTTATAAAATTTGAATATTACAATGTCAAAGATCTATTATTTTCCTGAGGTTGCTAGGAATGCCAAAACTATCCTTTTTGCAAAATGTGGGAAGTATATCAGTCCTTAAAAATTATAAATTAGAAATACTGTGATGTAAATGAATTGACCTGAGTCTGAGTCTAATCTTTTAGTGTTACTTCTCTCAAAGTCTGATGATGTAAAGGTTAGTGATTCATTAATTTTGTGGCTATCTTTAACCCAACTATTGTATTTTGGAATTTTATTCTTTTAATTATAAATCTAAAACAAACAAAATAAGCAACTGATCCATCATACTAAAACTTTCAATTTTTTTAAAGCTTTTTTTATTCCTTGTAACATTGAGAGATATGTTATTCTACTTTAGAGGATATTTCTATGTACTTCAGTTTTGCAATATTTGTTCTATCAGGGAAAAAAAAAAGGTAAACCTATCCTTTAGAGAAACGCCAGCTTAAAATATCAGAAAAGTAACTAAGTCAGATATTTAAGGTAAGTGTATAAGTTAGAATCTTTTTCAGGATGAAATTTTATCACTATCAGAGAGGTTCAAATCTCAGCTGTCATATTCTTTTGTATTCAGTGATCATAAGTTGGACAATGATCAGTATGAACAATTTGATATCCATTTGTCTTTTAACATTAGTATACTGGTAGCAATACAGACTAATTGACAACTAAGTACTTTGAGTGTTTTTGAACAACAGGTTGACTAATACCTGTTATAGAAACTTCTTTTATGTTTTTATAACTATGTAATTTTTTATGCCATCTGTTCAATGTATATGCTAATTTTAAGATAGAATTTTAGTGTCATTAAAATTATATGTATAAAGATATATAGCTATGCACATGTATATGTTCCATTATAAAATATAAATGTATTTACCAATTATTTTTATTTTTTAGTGCAGTTAAAATTGTGTGTAGACTTGGATCTAGTTGGTGCTTGGTAACTTAACTATCTGTGAATTGGCAGATCACTTAACTTAGATTAGTCTCATTTACCTAATGTATAATATAAAAAATTAACTACATAAAATTTAAGGTTCCTTTCAGTTCTACCAATCTAGCGTATTGGTAGAACCTTGGGTGTATAGAGAAAGATATACAATTTTATATACACACATTTTATTTATGAAATGTAATAAATATATTCACCAACTTCTGTTTATTTTTTACAGAGTCATTTGCCCTGGCTCCATAGTTCCCACCCGGGATTAGAAAAAATAAGTGCTATTGTATGGGAAGGCAATGACTGTAAGAAGGCAGACATGTCTGTACTGGAAATCAGTGGAATGATAATGAACAGAGTGAGTTTTTAAATTTTACTCTTTTAGTTCAAGCGTAAGACTTAGTGATTATCAATATATAAAGTAATTAGTAGAATGTTATATTAATAACCTACTCACTTCATTTCTTCACCTTGAAAAAGAAGTTATTTGTATGTATTTGCCTTCACCTGTAATTTAAACAGTCATTTGTCACCAAACCTTTCTCATCTTTTAGTGTTTTCATTCTTCTGACCAAGGGTAGATGATATAATCTAAAATTTTCCTTTCTTTTGCTTTCAGTGGATAAAATTGAGGAGCTGCTAGACATACACAAGTGTTGATGAAGTCTTATTTTTCTGTATCATCCTTACTGTTCATTTGTTTATTAGTCCCTAAAACATGAGGGAAAAAAATCAAACTAGTAAATTTGTATTCATGCTTCCTTGCCTGCTTAAATATATAGAAGTAAGGCAGGAAGTGGTAAAAATCATGAGTACTTTGAAGAAAAATAGTACCAATACTATAGATTTTCATTTTGGTTTCTCTTAAATTACTTTTGTCAGATAATCACTGCTTTTTAAGATCTACCTGATTTTTTTGTACAACTAGGTATGATCTAACTTGCAATTCTAAATTTCTTTGGTGCGTTACTATGCTAGGACTCTTGTTCACACTTTACGTAGGACAGGAATTAAAATAACTGGGTCTAGATGTTGATATACTCCTTATTACATATCTCACTGTGAGCAATTAAAAGCAGTTGACTAGGGAGTCACTGGAGACTTGGATCTAGTTGGTGCTCTATAACCTAACTATCTGTGAACTGGCAGATCACTTAACTTAGAAAGTCTCAATTTATGTAAAAAGTTAGCTACGTGAAACTTAAGGTCCCTTCCATTTCTACCAATCTAGCATATTGGAAATTCTTTTATTTTCTCATTTAATTTCTAATTCTCCTTTTAATAATCCCCCCACCTTTTTCCCCTCTATTTAATTTCTCCCTCACCCCCCCAAATCATACTCTCTCTTCTAAAATGATTTTAGAGTTTAAGGAGACATTAGATCTCATTCTTTTTAGTATTGCAGTATTCATGGATATTCCTAACTTTAGAAGTAATGAGATACACAGAATTTTTTTTTTTTAAGATCTGGATAAGACTGAGATAGTTAATCCTTTTGCACCTACTTAGTGAATTAGAGATCTGATAATGAATTTTTTTTAAAAAACTGAAGAAATAATGACATATTTTATGTGCAGTAGGCTGTCAAACTTGAATGAAATTTAAATTTCATTATTCATGTGTTAAAACTAACATTTTAATGAAACGATTTCATATTGCTATAAGTAAAATAAAGCTTAATAGGAACTCATTTTACTATAGATAAAATTTATGTTTATTTTTTCTTCCTTTTCCCCCTCTTCCCTCGGCTCCCTCAAGGTGAACAGCCATATACCAGGAATAGGGTACCAGATTTTTGGAAATGCAATCTCTCTAATCCTGGGTTTAACTCCATTTGTTTTCCGACTCTCACAAGCTACAGACTTGGAACAACTCACAACACATTCTGCTTCTGAACTTTATGTGATTGCGTTTGGTTCTAATGAAGATGTCATAGTTCTTTCGATGGTTATAATAAGTTTTGTGGTTCGTGTGTCTCTTGTGTGGATTTTCTTTTTTTTGCTCTGTGTAGCAGAAAGAACCTATAAACAGGTGGGTATAATATAGATTTATGAATACAGAATATTTTATCCTTTTCATAATATTCAAAATATTCCTGTAGTATTTTAGTGTTTCGTTAAATCATTTTGACCTATTTATTTTGGTTTATTTTTATAGTACTTAACCAAATAAAATCACGACAATCTATATTTTGTTGATTTTTGTTTTTCTGTGGTAGTCTACTGAAAATTAATCCTCATCTTAATCTTTTTTAGCGATTACTTTTTGCAAAACTCTTTGGACATTTAACATCTGCTAGGAGGGCTCGAAAATCTGAGGTTCCTCACTTCCGGTTGAAGAAAGTACAGAATATAAAAATGTGGCTATCTCTTCGTTCCTATCTTAAGGTAGAATGGTTGTGATAAAAGTATGCTTAACATGCTGATTCTCTCTAATAGTTCCTGTTTCTTTTTCAATATGTCTTTAGATGTATAGTCATCAATTTATACTCATTCTAAAGCTGGATTAAGAATTTTGTTTCTACCTAGACTGGTTATCACAAGCCAGTAGAGGGAGCCCATTACTTAAAAAAGAATTTTTTTTAAAGTCTGTAACCAGTGAGTTTCCTTACCAAAATGACCTATTACTATTTAAAAATATTAGCTTGAATTTCAAAGTCATTCTATCCATGCCATTCTTTTCCTTTAATCTTTTAAATAATTTTCATAATTATGGAAGTAAGATATAAAAACTCTAGAGAGAAAAGGGAAACATCTGAATTAGCTTTAGGAAAACACCATTTTCCCCCCTCCCCCCGAGGATTTTTGTTGTTATAAGATTAAGTAGCAGTGAATTTTATTATGTATGGAGTAATTATGCAAGTTTGAATGATGTTTATTCAAAACACCCATTGATGTCTTAATAATGTTGACCCAAAGACCAAATATCATCTGACATACCTAGATCTTTAATGCTTTTTATATTGAAGTAATAATGAAGTAAAAAATTTGCATTATTTATCTATCCTTATGTTTTAAAAATTCATTGTTCTGTTTATTAGTTTAACTTGTTAAATTCAACTCAGTCTCCATTGGGAAATGCTACAAATTGGCATGGATTATTTTTTCTCACTGTGACATTTCTGTTGGATGGAGGGATGAATATAATCTTTGTTGCTTGGCTTAGTGAGAATCCATCCAAAATTTCCCCTCATTTTCAACCCTAAGTAGGTATTACATTTGTTTGTACATTGGTTATTTTATTCAGTAACACTTATTTAATGTTAACTGTATGCCATTCACTATTGATGAAAGTCCCTACCCTTAGGAACTTATACTTCAATGAGGGAAATGTGTAAGCCCAGACCTAGAAATTATCCTTGGTACTTACTTCCCTCTCTTGCATTTCCATCATCCAATTTATCACCAATTCCTATCCTTTCTGCTTTCACAATATATCTTTAATATATTTACTTGTCTTTGTTTCCATTTCCACCACCCTAATTGAAACCATCAGTCAACTTCTGCATTGGGTTCCTGCAGTTGCCTCTCAACTGGCCTTTCAGCATTCATAATTCTTCCTTTCAATACTTTCTTTAATGTGCCACCAGAGATCTTTTAAAAATGTAGATTTGACCATATAATTTCTTAAAATTTTTTGAAGGTTCTCAGTTGCTCTGAGGATAAAGCACATAATCTTAGCAGGGTTTATTATGCTCTTCGTGATCTAGGTCTTACCTCATCCACCATGTCTCTCGTCTCATTTTGAAACACTTTCCTCCCTAACACACTACATTCCAGGCACACTACATTAATTCAGTTCTCTAAATGCATGCACTCTACTTCCTGCTTTATACTCTTGCCCATGCTCTTCCTTCTGCCTAGAACACTGCCATGTGCCATGCTTACCACTGCCCCTTAGTTTGGTGTAAATATCACTTCCTTCAGGAGATCTCTCCAGGCCCATGCTCCTATGCCTCAAATCTAAATTGTCTCCTGACCTCAATGTGTCCTATACCTTTCCTTCATAGCACTCATCAGAATTTATCACATTTGCTATATCTGTGATTATGAGCTTGATGTCTCATACCCCTACTAGTTCCTGTGAAGGTATGGACCATGTCTGTTTTTTCTCTACTGTATTTCTGGTACCTAGCACAGTGTCTAGTTCTGAACAGGGGCTTAAGCAACATTTGTTGAGTAAACGATTAGTGTTTGACAAAATTAAATACTTGAAAGTTATGCTATGCTATGTGGACATCATTTCACTGTGTTGAAAATCCTCAAGAAATATTAATACTTTATAATTAAATCCATCAGTCATATTGGGTATATATTCAACATTGTAAGCTATGATCATTCTGCAGTGATAGATCAACACCTTAATTGAAAGCGTGGAAATTAGCTGCTAATTAGTAAATATATTTTAAAGTGTTTCCCCTTTTTGTCCTTTCAGCGTCGAGGTCCTCAGCGATCCGTTGATGTAATAGTTTCATCTGCTTTCTTGTTGACTATCTCAGTTGTATTTATCTGTTGTGCCCAGGTGAGTGAACTTGTTCCAGGTAGAAATGAAAGAATGGATATATAAATACTAAGTTTCAGAAGACTTTATAATAATAAATAATCAAAGTAATAATATAAATAAGCCAAGTTAAACAAGTAAGTTTTGAAGTTGACTTTTTGCAGTTTATTTTTTCAGTAGAATAAATAAGTGTATCTTATCTATGTGTTATGAACAGTGAGCATATTCTCAAATATCTGTTGAATGAACATATAGGAATTAATGTTTCTCTAGAACCCATCTGATTTTTTTTATTTGCTAAAACAAACATTGAGTTATAAAATTGTTTCCTGAAGCTGATTTATCCACATTGAATATTAATTCTTATGTTTCTTATCTCTGCATTGTCACTGTGATTTGATTGCCATGTGCTTTAAAAAAGAATTCCCAGTGACCAAGATTAGTCAGGAAATACAAAAGTATCTCAGGATATACTCTGTGCTGTAAAATATAATGCAAACTTCTGTTTCAAGTAGTTTGACATACTAGGCTACCTGAAAATTCTTCTGCTTTAAAACACCAAACAATGCTGAGGGGAAAAAAACCCTAGCTTTTATATATATATATATATATATATATATATATATATATATATATATACACACACACACACACACACACACACACACATACTATATACATGTCTGAGTTCACATGACAGTAAAGGGCCAAAAATTAAGATAAAACTGAAAACCAGAGTATTATTTAAGCATAAGCATTAACGGTATGTCAGCTCTTAGATAAGAGGGTGAGGTGCATTGTCAACCTAGAGACCTGAATTTTATTCCCACATGAGGACAGGAGATGTGGCCTTAACCTGCATACCTCCCTATATATATTCACACCATGGAGTCATAACCTTCAATGGCCTACAGCCTCAGTGAAAAGGTGAACGAGAAAAACAGTCTGCCCACCAGCACGGGAAGACAATAAAGAAACTTATCTGACTCTGCCTAGACTCTGGATGGCAATAAAGGGGGAAAAATTTCTCCTAAGAATATATAATTATAGGTTTGCCCATATTACAGGTTTAGGGTTCAAATTAATGTTACACATTTTGTCCTATAATCCTCATGTCTATAAGTTACTATAAAAAGTGGTCCTAGGCCCATGGATACCTGGCAGAAGCAAAACTAAGACTGTACTGGGGCATATAACTTCAGCCTAGACCACACAGGATTTCCACATATAAATCCCCTTCAGGCTTCAAGACACATGAAGAAGCAACCCAACATGAGTGAGTCAACAGATTAGCAAACAGGAGAATTAGATCTCCAGCTGTTTCAGTTAATAGACTGATCCGATAGAAACTTTTTTTGTTGTTTAAAATGATTATGACACAGATAACGCTATGTGGAAAGAACAGATAGATTTGAAAACAAACCCAGTAGTACTTCAGTGAAATGAAAAATGTAGTCATTGACATTAAAAACACAATGAACAGAATAAATAACAGATTAAAGACACATTTAATGAACTGAGACATAAAGGAAATGACCTAGAATACAGGAGAGAGATAAAGAGATGGAAAATGAGATATAGGTGGGAGATCCAACTTTTATCTAATAGGAATTCCAGAAGGAAAGAATGGAGGAGAGCAATATTTGTAGAGATTTTTCTGAGTTGATGAAATTCTTTTCAGGCACAAGGACAGTTTATAAAACTTTCCCGTGTACCAGGCCACAAAGTAATTCTAAACTAATAACAGATGACTGTCACCACATAGACCACATGATCTAGCTGTAATGCAGTCAAAGTACAAAACAATGACAGCAATAACAACAAAAAAAACCTCATATATTTGGAATTTTCAAAATGCACTTATAAATAACAGATTTTTAAAAGGCAAAAGTACATATTAAACTGTAAACTACCAGTACACTTGAGAATTTTTTAAGGATAGTAGTATGAATTGCTTTGTGTCATAAAAGTTGAAAGCTTAAGTGTATGTTTTTGTAGAAATGCATAATTTATTAAAACTGACTCAAAAAGTAATTGAAAACCTGAGGAGACCTATAACTGTAAGTAGTATTGATTTCATAGTTTAAAAATATGCTCCCTCATGGAAGACTCTTGAGCAGACGCACAGAGCAAGCCTTTCAAAGCTGGAGGGAATCCACTAGACTGTTCTGCCTGACTGGCTAAAGCCCAGGACAGTGCCTGCTGCCCAGAGAGGCCTGAGAGCTGCCAAGCCTCCATGTCCTGAGTCAGCTGTGCCAGAACAAGCAGGTGCTGTGGGATCCCCAGCCCAGGCCAGTCCCTGCCACCCAGAGAGACCCAAGAGCTGTCGGCCCACACGCCCCAAGTCAGCTGTGCCAGAACAGGCAGGAGCCACGGGACCCCCTGCCCAGGCTAGTCCCCACTTCCCAGAATTGACAGTCCCTTCAGGATTCAGGCCAGACATCAGGGTGGAACGAGTGGACTGTGATACCCCCTGCCACAATGACTAAACACCAAAGGAAAGATACCAGAAATATGAAAAATCAAGAAAGTACATCAGCACCAAAGGAAAATAATAACTCTCAAGCTCTAGATCCTATAGAACAGGAAGTCCTTAAAATGACTGATAAGGAATTTAGAGCAACAATTCTAAGGAAACTAAATAAGATACAAGAAAACTCAGACAACACAATGAAATGAGAAAAAATATACAGGACCTGAAAGAAGAAATGTACAAAGAAATCAACGTCCTGAAAAAGAATGTAGTAGAGCTTGTGGAGGTGAAGGATTCATTCAACGCTATTAAAAACACAACAGAGGGCCGGCCCGGTGGCGCACTGCTACAGTGCGCCGCTTGGGAGCGCAGTGGCACTCCCGCCGAGGGTTCGGATCCCGCATACAGACCGGTTCCCGCTCACTGGCTGAGCGAGGAGCGGGCGCAGCACCGAGGGTTGCGATCCCGTTGCCGGTCCCGGTCCGGTGCGGGCGCGACACTGAGGGTTGCGATCCGTTGCCAGACACGAAAAAAGACAAAAAAAGGAAAAAAAAAAAAAAAAAAACACAGCAGAGAGTCTAACCAGCAGGCTAGAACAAGCAGAAGAGAGAATTTCTGACCTTGAAGACAGGCTGTTTGAATTAACACAGGCAGACCAGAAAAAAAAAATTTTTTTAATTGAAGAAAATCTGAGAGATAACAGACAACCTTAATTGCTCAAATATCCAAATCATGTGTATTCTAGAAGGGAAGGAAAAAGGAAATGGTATTGAAAACATATTCAATGAAATAATAGCAGAAAACTTCCCAGGTATAGGGAAAGTCACAGATCTTCAGATTCAGGAGGCCCAAAGATCCCCAAATATATTCAACACAAAAAGGTCCTCTCCAAGACAGGTTATAGTCAAATTGGCAAAACTCAGAGACAAAGACAGAATCTTAAAAGCTGCAAAAGAGAAGCAGCAAGTCACCTTTAAGGAAGCCCCAATCAGACTAACATCAGACTTCATCAGAAATCCTAAAAGCAGAATTCCAGTCAAGATGGCAGAATAGATGGTCCCCAGCATCACTCTTTCCCACAGATCAACCAATTTACAACCATAAAAATGTAACATCAGCCAAGCTGGGGCCACTGGAGCTCAGGGGAAGAGGAGGAAAGACCTACAGAGTTCTTGAAGGCTGGAGAAACCACAATGAGAGAAAGAAAAACTGCTCAGAGTCTTTCAGGCTGTGGCTGCTTTAAGGCTGGAACTGCTGAGTGCTTGGAGCAGGAGCTGGCAGAAACCACAGCTGTGCCCTTCAGATGGAGTTACTTGGAAGTGACAGAGGAGAAGGGGCCTTGGTGGCCCCCAGGACAGCAAGACCACTAATAGGGTTCCTGTGGACCCACACAGGAGCGAGGAGCCAGAACAGCTGAAAAGGGGAGCCATTCAGAGGCTGGTAAGTCATTGCAAGGGACCAGTGCAGGGCCCATCCCATGTGAAGTGTTTGGTGCATGGGCTGTGGGGGAGACAGGCCCACCGGGAGAATACTTGGACACAGCAAGGACAGCCGATCTGCCCCCCAATCAGTGAGGGACCACACAGAGGAGACTGGTCAGGAATATAGAATTGAATGGGGTGCAGTTTGCTGAAAAAAACTCAGACCCAGATCAGAGTTTCTACACAACCCAGGTGCACCAGGTCTCTGGAGAGCCAATAGTACCTGTGAGGTCAACCATTAAACCCTGAGCTGCACAAAAAGCCTTCCCTAGGGAAACAGCAGCAAAGCAGCAATTTAGCTCAACCTCACAGCTCAAGTACTGGTTCCCACAGGAAGCTCCCCTGTGTTAGAAGTAAGCAAAGGACAAAAGATTAGTTCCAGCCCAGGCACACCACTAATGCCTTGGGGCCTGTCAGGGGACATGACGCTTAGAGCCGGGGACCAGACCCGGCCCAAAACCACTCATACCACCAGTGCCTTGGCGCCTGAGACATGGAGAAGGGGATCGGACACCCCTCCCACAACCAGGCACACCATGTCAGTGCCTTGGGACCCACCTGGGGACCCAAGGCATGGAGAAGGGGACTGGACACCCCTCCCACAACCAGGCACACCGCTCCAGTGCCTTGGGGCCTACCTGGGGACCCGAGATATGGAGCTGGGGGCCGGACTCCCCTCCCACAACCAGGCACACTGTGCCAGCACCTCGAGGTCTGCCAGGGGACCAGAGGCATGAATCCAGGGACTGTATCCCCCTCCCACAACTAGGCACACCATGCCAGCACGTTGGGGCCCACCTGGGGACCTGAGATGTGGAGTGGGAACTGGACCCCCCCTCCACAACCAGGCACACCATGTGAGTGCCTCAGGGCCTGCCCAGGGACCCAAGGCATGGAGCTGGGGACAAGACACTCCCCACAACCAGGCACACCACTTGTGCCAAGAAGCATGCCAAAAGCATCACCTCCATGTGGGTGGCCCACCAAAGCCACCACAATAACCATGGCTGCCACAAAAGTAGCTAGATGCCACAACCTCCACACAGATGGTCTGCCAGCCACTGGAGGGCATTGACAGAAGGAGAGTCACCAGCAGAGATAAAGAAAAGAGGAGGTCTCTCTCCACAAAGCCCATTTCAGAGTGACAGAAGAAGCATCTACTTTATTATAATATTGGGGACCTGATCACAGTTCTTAGCATTAAACAGATCATCTAGGCAAAAATCAACAGAGTAACCATTATTCTTTCAGAATGAGAGAAGAAATCTAGGGTGATTAGAGGGGGGAGGGAGGAAGAAGAGGGGTTGGGGAGAGATTGGACAAGGGGCATTAAGAATAATTATGGTTTGTAACACTATATATGCTAGTAATATTGATTTGATCAACATATCCCAATGTTCAACCCCCAAAATATGTATAATCAATTTTCATTTACTAAAAAATTTTATAAAAAATAAATAAATAAAAAGCCAAAAAAAAAAAAAGAACAAAACCTACCAGTAAAACAAAAATGCTAATAATAAAGAGGAAAAATAGTTTTTCTACCACGCCAAGAAACCAACAAACACAGAAGACAAACAGAAAATCAGAAAGAAAGGAACAAAAGATACTTAAGACATCTAAACAAAAATCAATAAAATGCTAGGAGTAAATTAACACCTTTCAATGATAACTCTAAATGTAAAAGGATTCAATTCCCCACTCAAACACACTGACTGACTGGATTAAAAAGATGGACCCAACAATATGCTGCCTTCAAGAGACTCACCTCACCTGTAAAGACACACATAGACTAAGAGTGAAAGGATAGAAAAAGATATACCATGCAAATAGAAATGAAGAACAAGCTGGAGTAGGTATTTTTATATCAGATAAAATAGACTTTAAACCAAAAATCATAAAAAGAGATAGAGAAGGCCACTATATAATAATAAAAAGATCTATCCATCAAGAAGACATAACAACCATAAATATATATGCACCCAACATTGGAGCAGCCAGATTTATAAAGCAAATGCTATTAGATCTAAAGAATGAGATAGACACACTAACACCATAATAGGAGGGGACCTGAACACCCCACTATCAATATTGGACAGATCATCTAGAATTAACAGAGAAACACAAGATCTAAACAACACTTTAGACCAATTGGACTTTGCAGATATCTACAGAACATTCCATCCAACAATGTCAGAATATTCATTCTTCTCATTAGCACATGGAACATTCTCCAGGATAGACCACATGTTATGTCACAAAGCAAGTCTCAACAAATTTTTTAAAAATTGGAATTATTCCATGTATATTTTCAGATCACAATGGATTAAAATTAGAAATCAATAACAAATGGAACTCTGGAAACTATGCAAACACATGGAAATTAAACAACATTCTGCTTAATGATATGTGGGTCCAAGAAGAAATAAAACAGGAAATCAAAAAATTTCTTGAAACTAATAAAAATAATGACACATCATACCAAAACCTGTGGGATACTGCAAAAGCAGTACTAAGGAGGAAATTTATCACATTAAATGCTTACTTCAGAAGAATGGAAAGATGGCAAATAAACAACCTAACACTTCACCTTAAAGCATTAGAAAAACAAGAACAATCCAAACTCAAAGTTAGTAGACAGAAAGAAATAATTAAGGTCAGAGCAGCAGTAAATGAAATAGAAACTCTAAAAATGATACAAAAGATCAATGAAACAAAAAGTTGGTTTTTTGAAAAGATAAATAAAATTGACAAACCTTTTGCAAGGCTAAGAAAAGAAGAGAGAAGACCCAAATAAGAAAAGTTAGGAATGAAAAAGGTGATATTACAACTGATACCTCAGAAATACAGGGAATCATTAGAGACTACTATAAATGACTATATGCCAACAAATTTGAAAAACTGGAGGAAATGGATAAATTTCTGGACACATACAAACTACCAAAACTGAGCCAAGAAGATACAGAAAATCTTAACAAGCCAATAACAATAAAAGAGATTGACGCTGTCATCAGAAGGTTCCCAACAAAGAAAAGCCCAGGACCAGATGGGTTCACTGCAGAGTTCTACCAAACCTTCAAAGAGGAATTGATACCAATTCTCTACAAACTATTTGAAAAGATTGAAACAGAGGCCATTCTCCCAAACTCATTCTATGAGGCAAACATCACCCTGATACCAAAACCAGACAAAGACACATCAAAAAAGGAAACTACAGGCCAATATCCTTGATAATTATAGACACAAAAATTCTCAATAAAACACTAGCTAACAGAATACAGCAACAAATACATAAAATTATACACCATGATCAAGTGGGATTCATCCCAGGGATGCAAGGTTGGTTCAACATATGCAAATCAGTAAATGTGATATACCACATCAATAGAAGCAAAGAAAAAAACCGTATGTCATCTCTATAGATGCTGAAAAAGCATTTGACAAAATTCAACATTCATTCATGATAAAGACTCTCTACAAGTTAGGCATAGATGGAGAGTATCTCAACACAATTACAGCCATATATGATAAGCCCACTGCCAATAGAGCTGAAAGCTCTTCCCTTAAGAACAGGAACTAGACAAGGATGCCCACTCTCACCACTCCTATTCAACATAGTATTGGAAGTACTAGCCAGAACCATCAGAGAAGAGAAGGAAATAAAGAACATCCAGATTGGAAAAGATGAAGTCTAACTGTCCCTGTTTGTGGATGATATGATCCTATATATTGAACAGCCTAAAGCCTCTACAAAAAAAACTTTTGGAGTTGATAAATGACTTTAGTAAAGTTGCAGGATACCAAATCAACACACAAAAATCAGTAGCATTTCTATACTCCAACAGTGAACATGCAGAAAAAGAAAGCTAGCCCATTTTAAATATCTACCAAAAAAATAAAATACTTAGGAATAAAGTTAACCAAGGATGTGAAAAATCCCTACAAAGAGAGTTACAGACCACTGTTGAGAGAAATTAAAGAGAACACAAGAAGATGGAAAGATATCCCATGTTCTTGGATTGGAAGAATTAACATTGTGAAAATGTCCATATTACACAAAGTGATCTACAGATTCAATGCAATCCCCATCAGAATTGCAATGACATTTTTCTTAGAAAAGGAAAAACCTATCCAGACATTTATATGAAATAACAAAAGACCATGCATAGCCAAAGCAACCCTGAGCAAAAAAATAAATAAATAAAGCTGGAGTCATAACACTACCTGACTTTATACTACAAAGCTATAATAACCAAAACAGCATGGTACTGGCATAAAAACAGACACACAGATCAATGGAATAAAGTAGAGAACCCAGAAATCAACCCATACACCTATATCCATCTGATCTTTGACAAAGGCACCAAGTCTACAAACTGGGGAAGAGACTGCCTCTTCAGCAAATGGTGCTGGGAAAACTGGATATTCATATCTAGGAGAATGAAACTAGATCTGTACCTCTCACCATATACCAAAATAAACTCAAAATGGATTGAAGAATTAAATATACATCCTGAAACAATAAAACTCCTTAAAGAAAACATAGGGGAAATACTCCAGGAAGTAGGAGTGGGTACAGACTTCATGAATATGACCCCAAAAGCACAGGGAACCAAAGGAAAAGTAAACAAATGGGACTATATCAAACTAAAAAGCTTCTGCACAGCAAAAGAAACAGTCAACAGAGTGAAAAGACAACTGAGTGGAAGAAAATATTTGCAAAATATACATCTGACAAAGAATTAATATCCAGAATATACAAGGAACTCAAACAACTTTACAGCAAAAAAACAAATAACCCAATGTAAAAATGGGCAAAGGGGCTGAATAGACATTTCTAAAAGGAAGATATATGAATGGCCAACAGACACATGAAAAAATGCTCAACATCACTCAGCATTCAGGAAATGCAAATCAGAACCACTTTGAGATGCCATCTCACTCCAGTTAGGATGGCTAATATCCAAAAGACTGAGAATGATAAATGCTAGTGAGGTTACAGAGAAAAAGGAACTCTCATACACTGTTAATGGGACTGCAAAATGGTACAGCCTTTATGGAAAATGGTATGGAGGTTCCTCAAACAATTGCAGATAGATCTACCATATGACCCAGCTCTTCCACTTCTGGGAATATACCCAGAGGAATGGCGAAGGGATACCTGTACTCCAGTGTTTATTGCAGCACTGTTTACAATAGCCAAGAGTTGGAACCAGCCCAAATGTCCATCATCAGAACAGTGGATAAGGAAACTGTGGTATAGCTACACAATGGAATACTACTCTGCTATAAAAAAGAACGAAATACGGCCATTTGCAACAACATGGATGGACTTAGAGAAAATTATATTAAGTGAAACAAGTCAGGCACAGAAAGAGAAATGTCACATGTTCTCTCTTATTTGTGGGAGCTAAAAATAAATATATAAACAAATAAGGCAGGGGAGAAGACAACAATCAACAATTCCTTGAACTTGTTAAGACAAGTGAGCAGATATGATGTAGTGGGGGGGGGGAGAAAAGGAGGGGGGAAGAAAAACAGGTAAAGGGACATGGAAATCAGTTACAGTGTATATTGAGAAGTTACTATAAAATAAATAAATAATAAATAAAAATATGCTCCCAACAAAATTTCTTCAGACCCATGTGGTTTTTTACAAGTAAATTTTGTCAAATATTCAGATAAACAGATAATCCTAATCTTAAACAAAAGATCTAGAGAATAGAAAGAAGGGAATAGTCCTCAACTCATTTTATGAGGCTAATAAACCTTAATCTCAATATCAGAGAGACAGTATAAAATTGGAAACTCTGAGCTAATTTTACTTAGATTAACTTAGATACAGAATTTCTCAGCAAAATTCTAGGAAGATGAAGCCAGAAATTTAATAACAATAAATATGCCATGACCAAGATAGTTTATTCTTGAAATGCAGAGAATTTCAACTTTATAAAATGTATTAATTTCAACTCCTTGAGTTGATTAAAGGAGGAGAAAACATGCAGTCAGATCAATAGATGCAGAAGACAATTTGTAATTTTCAGTGGAGATTTGTGATACCAAGGATTGGAAGTATTGTCCTTAATCTGATACAGCATATCTTTCAAAATTTGGAGCAAACATTGTACATAATGAAATTGCCTTACGGTTATTACTTTAAAATCAGGAATAAGACAAAGTTACCCTCTCTATCACTTCTACTCAGCATTTTTTTTGGAGGGTATTAAGCAGCAAAGACAGGAAAAAGATAAATGATAAAAAATTTGGGAAGGAAAAATAAAATCATAGATTATTGACTTTACAGACACATTGCTAAAAACATACGTTTTTTAGAAGATGATCAACAAAAATAGATACATCAACATAAAAAATTGATTTTGTTCTTATAAACCAGAGATCAACAAAGTTCCTCAGTAAAGTTCTGGATAGTAAAGATTTTAAACTTTGCCCAACATGCACAGTCTCTGAAATATATTCCCCCTTTCCTCCTCCCGTTTCTTCCCTTGTCGCCTCTTCCTACTCCTCCTTCTCCCTTCTTCCTTAAAGAAAAAAGGTAAAAATTATTCTTAACTCCAGGACCAAATAAAAAGTGGCCTAATGGTAGATTTGGCCAACAGATCAAAATTTGCTAACCTCTACTGTATATAGAAACAGATCATTAAAAACTGTATATGCCATTTTTAATAACAAAAAATATATATGTGTAAGGTTCCCAAGAATAAATCTAACAAAAGATCTGTGGGACATTCTGGAAAAATATGATAAAACTTTATCGAAGGTTATGAAAGAAAGTACACCATGTTAATGGATGGGAAGACTCAATTTCATATTGATTCTCCTCAGGGAATTGTTGGAATCCCATGCAATTAACCAGAATGCTTTGTTTATTTTTGCCAATAAAACACATAAAACCTTCTAAAATTCATCTGGAAGCACAAAGAGACAAGAATAGTCCAGATAATTTTGAAGAATGAGTTGACTTACTAGAAGTATAAAGACTTACAGTTGTAGAATAACTTTATGATTTTGGCTCAGGTACAGAATAACGAGTGGGATAAAACAGAGTCCAGTATATCCAAACATATGTGGGAACCTCATATGATAAGAAGGCATTATAAATCAATGCAAGAAAGCTTTACATAACGGAAAAACAAAATAAAATTGAAGTAAAATAAAATGACTTCACACCATACAAAAAATAAATTCCAGATGGATTAAAGATCTGTTAAAAACAAAAATTTAAATTTGATCGCAAATAAAAATAAAAATTGTACGTGCTACAAAAGACACCATCAAAGACAAACCAGAGTCAGAAAAGATATTGGCAAAACAAGTGACTTAGGGGCTGGCTAGTTAGCTCACTTGGTTAAAACGCAGCATTATAACACCAAGGTCATAGGTTTCCATCCCTGTACTGGCCAGCCACCAAAACAAAAGCAAAAACAACAAAAACAAAAAAACTGACTTAAATAGTATTGTTATTCAGAATTTATAAATAACTTCTACAAATCAGTAAGAAAAGCAGATAACCTAACAGAAAGGAGTAGAGAATATAAAAAAGTAACTCACAGAAAAGGAAACTCAATGACCAGTAAACATATGAATGAAACATACTCATCCTCCCTAAGTAACAAGAAAAGCAAAATTAGAACAAGGAGACAGCATTTTACACCCATCAGGTTGGCAGATGTTGTTAAAAAGTTTGATAATTACAAGGGTGGACAAGTGTGAGGGCAAAGGGGACTCTGATACACTGCTGCAAGTATAAATTGGTACAACTGTTTTTAAAGACAAATTTGCAACATTTAATAAAGTTGAAGCTGTGAGTATCCAAGGACCCAGCAGTTTTACTTCTAGATATTATCTCTTGAAGAAAGTCTTGCAGGAGTGAACAAGAATGTTTATTGCAACATTGTAATGAGGGAAATTGTCAACAAAATAAATACTAATGATAGAGTAGGCCAATAAATTGTGGTTGATTCTTTTATCTTTAGGATGTTATAATGAAGAAATTTAGAGCTAAATGTATCAACATGGATAAATCTTGAAAACAGGTTCAGTGAAATAAAAAGCAAATTGAAGAATGATGTGGATAATGTGATAACATTTATATTTATTTTAAAATAGACATAAAATAACATAGTTTAAGAATGTATATATAGCTAAACTATAAAAACCTTTAGGGAAAAGATAAACACAAAATTTGTTACCTCTAAGGGTGTGGCAGTGGGGAGAGAAATGAGGATCAAGAAAAAGTTTAAAGGGGTTTCAGCTGGATCTATAATCTTTTATTTTTTGAAAATCTGAAAAGTATTGCAAAATATTAGGATTTGACAAAACTCGTAGAGGTCACATGGATAGAGATAAAGTTATATTCTATACTTTTGATGTGCTTAAAATATTTTATGATAATGTGGAATGTTTTAAAAATGTAATGGATTTATGAACATTCTGTATGAAGTAAAATGTTTTTTTCTTTTAAAAAGAAATTGTTTGAATCACATTGCTGCTTCATGTTGTCTTTTTATACACTTTTAGCTGCTTCATGTGCATGAGATCTTCCTTGATTGTCACTACAATTGGGAACTGGTAATCTGGTGCATCTCTTTAACACTTTTTCTCCTGAGATTTGTTACCCTTGGATCAGAAACAAGTAAAAAATATAGCAATACCTCAATATTACTTACTGAACAGGTGAGTATGCGTGTTTATTATGTTATAAATAAATGTCTATAATCTACATATTAAGTTAAAATGTCTTTATTTCATGTTTTAAAAGAATGTAGTTTATTCGATTAAGGCCATTTGTGCTATAAAGCAAACTTAAAATCTGACAGGACACAAGACTTTCTTCAGTGTTTCTGCCTTGATTCAGATTTCAAATTTAATCTACTGTTTTTATGTCCTATTTTTATTTGATAAGAAGGAAGTAAGTATGCTTTATAGAAATGAGGGATTTTAAGTCATTAGTGGAATATGTTTGCTTTGCAGTATAGCAGAGCCACATTTGAATACATATGGATTTTTATTCAATAGAAAGGATAAAATGTAATGATTTTGATGTTTAATTTTATTTTTTATGAATTTGTTAAATATTTTCCTCTCACCATTTCATAAAAATTATATAAAGAAAATTAAATAAAGCTTATTGACAATGAACTTGTTGAATATTTTAGTTAGGGACAGTTTGATTCTAAAGAATCAATAACCCTGTTAAATGAGCTCAATTAAAGGGAAAGGTGAGAGTAGCCAACAAAGGACCTCTAAGAAAGTATACTTGGGCCTCATGGAATTGGAGAAAATCAGCCACTTCTTCCAACTCACTCTGAGGCTAATGGTTTCTCATTTCTGCTCTTCTCTGCACCTTTCTTCCAATGGCCTCTCTGTAGACATGCTACCCTATAATTTTGGCTTACACATGGTTTTGGTTTGGTTCAGCATAAGTTGTGACTTGGATTTTACTCATAACTTTTCAGCTCATGATCCTACAATATCTGGCAGTTATTGTGTTGGTCTCACTGACTAGCTTTGGGTTAGGGTAACTCCCCATCTAATGAGCTGTGGCTGCCACATTAGGAGCAGGAAGACGGGATTCAAGTAGGATAAGCACAGCTGCCAGGCCTGCTTCTTCCCCAGGCTCAGTATTAGAGCATTTTTCAAAGAAGGGAACTGTGGACAGCACAGGCAAAATTGTCTTTTACAGAATGGATAACAAAATACACAAATATTTCTTTTTTCTTTTTTTTTTTTTTTGTCCTTTTTGAGACCGGCCACACCGCGCTCAGCCAGTGAGCACTGTGAGCGCACTGGTCATCCCTATATAGGATCCGAACCCGCGGCAGGAGCACTGCTGCGCTCCCAGCGCTGCACTCTCCCGAGTGCACCACGGGCTCGGCCCGAAACAGATATTTCTATGAGTGACTTGCAAAATCAGGCACAAACCAATTGATTTAGTTTATTCTAATTATTCTTTAAGTTGAGTTAGCTCTGGAACTAAAGCATCTCACCTTTTAAATAATGCCATCCACTTTTCCTTTTTTGCTTTCGCTTTTGATTACTTTTGAAAAGTGTTTAAATAGTAGTTATTATTTTTGTTATTGTAGAATAATATAAGTTTAATATAAAGTATAAAGAAGAGTATTAAAATCACCTATAATCTCAATACCCAGAGAACCACTACGACTATTTTAGTGAATATCTTTCACGTCCTTTTAAAATGTGTTTGTTATAATTTTAAGTATTTTTGTTTACTCTTTTTTATAAAAGATAAACCTCTACTTGAAAATGGAGAAGAAACCTAACAAAAAAGAGGAACTGACACTAGTGAATAATGTTTTAAAACTGGCTACTAAACTGCTAAAGGTAAGAAAAAAATTAAAAATGGATACAATGTAGAATATGCTGTTCTAACACTGTATCTTAGTCTTGTTTGTAGATCCTACCTTGTATTTGGTTTTCATGATGATCCAAATTGTTTCCAAATTTTATTTGAGCACATTCATGCAATTTATATTTTACTTCTCATTGCAAAAGTAATCAAAGTAATCTAAATAATTTCTTTGGAAATTGTATAGTAAGACTTTTAATAATGTTTAGATCATTGTAGAGGTTGGCATCTTTGGAAATTTATGCATCCTAGAACTTAAAATATATTTCAAAAAGAAGGTTTGATGTTAACTTGGGAATTTATTCATTTTGTATTTCTCAGAGTTGTCTTCTGCTTGACCTTGAGTTAGCTTAAAAAGTAGTAATACATAATCGTTATAATAAATGAGTATATATCATCAATAAACATTTAATTTTCATATCATTTTTGGTAACAAAAGGAATGCAATCTTGATGTATTTGATCTCATAGTAACTCTCTGGAGGTAATTTAATAAAATATTTTTACTACTGCTCTATGGTGTTAGCAATGGTTTTCTTTCTCAAAAGAAAAATATTTTTTAAAAATCTCAATTCTTATAACCAGTTGAACGTAATTCTTAGAGTTGTTTAAAAGTTTTCAGAAAATGATATGAAATTACTTGTGTCTCAATGTTATGGTTAATTCTTCTATCAACTAAAAAGTATTAATTGAGTATAGACTGTGAGCCTTACTGTATATTAGGCATTGAAAGGGGATAATAAAATAAATAATTACAAATTGCTTTCTTTTTCAAATTCCTTTAAGTGTTTTGAGGAAGACGATGACATTTAAATAATAAGCATATAATACTCTACAGGCAAACTCCATTTTTGCCAAAATGCACCATAAGAAAAAATATCTTAAATTGATAGTTTTATGTTTGTTTGATACCTATATATTGGATATCTTCAGAATGCATGCACTATGCTAGACAGGAGGGAGCTACAAAGATGAAACTCAATGAGCAGCTACTATCTCAGAGTAGAGAGAAGTATAAAAATAACTAAAATACAAAGCACAACAATGTATCTTTTTTGATCATAGTCTCCTATTCTGAACCCTGGGAATTAATGTAGATTGTACCTTCTCTCCCCCTCTTTACAGCCAAGAAATTCTCAGGTCTATTGATTCAACCTCTCAAATATCTTCTGATTCATCCCCTCTTCCCTATCAACACTGCCCAATGTGAGACCCTTGTCTCTCACTTGAGCTTTTGACACACTGAACTCAAATGTGTGCCGTCTTCTGGTCTTGCTGCTCACTCTAATCTATCTTCCACATTGCTGACACAGTGATCTTTCTCAAATGCACATCTGATGTGCTGTTTTCTTGCCTAAATTCCTTTAGTGCCAGTCTGTCAGCAGTTTGCCTAAAGAATGACCCTTACTTAAGTTGCCAGCTTTATAAGTTTAAAGTACTTTCTCTTTTATACTTAACCTCTTAACAATGATGAACAACCTGTAGCAATTCAAATGTGCCATGTTCTTGTTGTGTCTTAAGGAATACCTACTTTTCCCCACCCACAAAGTTTCAGGAGTGCCTTCTTCTATGGTCCCCCTGCTTTTTAGGCATACCTCTGTAATGGGACTCTCATATTTGAGTTATTTGTTTGCATGTCTACTAAACTGTAAGGCCCTTCAGCTCAGGGACTGAATCTTAACTTTCCAGAGCCTTAACGCACAGGGCCTGGCATATAGTAGAACTTTACATGTTTGAATGAATCAATCAATTAATTAATCCATGTATTTGAAAATGAATTGACTCGAAGGGGAGTTTATACATATATATTAGTATTGTCAGAAAATTTGTTTAATTATATTTCTAATTATTCTGCAAAAAGATATTGTCCTCTTTCAGTTTCTATTCTAGCTCTTATACTAAAAAATGTTCTTTAACCTCCTTATAGCTACTAGACCAGTACTTTACTAGTTATTCATGTGGGACAGAAATTGGGAGTTACAAATTTAGTTACAGAGTTTTTTTTTTTTTTTTTTTAAGGAAGTCACTTTCTCCTTAAAAAAAAATTAAAACTACCGTTAAAATTTACTTATCTTGGGCCGGCCCGGTGGCGCACTGGATAAGTGCGCCGCTTGGGAAGCGCTGCGGCGCTCCCGCCCGAGGGTTCGGATCCCACATACAGACCAGTTCCCGCTCACTGGCTGAGCGAGGCGCGGGGGCAGTGCCGAGGGTTGCGGTCCCGTTGCCGGTCCCCGGTCCGGTGCGGGGGCGACACTGAGGGTTGCGATCAGTTGCCGGACACGGAAAAAGACAAAAAAAAAAAAAAAAAAAAAAAAAAAATTTACTTATCTTGAGTTTAACCAAGTTTATCCTTTCTAAAAGCATCCATAATTTGTAACTTTTTTGAAAGAGGATTTTTAAAAAATCATCATTGTATATTGCCCTTAATTAGTTTAACTGATAATTCTCATTGAATCTGTGGCTAACAGTTTTTTTCTCTTCTGCTAGGAATTGGACAGTCCCTTTAGATTATATGGACTTACAATGAATCCACTGCTTTATAACATCACCCAAGTTGTCATCCTGTCAGCTGTTTCTGGTGTTATTAGTGACTTGCTTGGATTTAATTTAAAGGTAAGAGCTTGCAAGAATTTTTTTTTTCTTAGTACCTGTTGCATTTTTGTGTCACTTCTTATACCCTATTACTCTTTTGAGATTTCACATGCACAGTAATGGAATCATTTTAATAAGATTACACACAATTAATGAAAATAATTTCACATTTAATTTCAAAGAATGATATATACTCATGGCTTATAATACTGATGGAACTTCCAATTTGGAAAAGTATTTATTATAAGTAGGACACTCATGCAGGATAGGTGGAAGTATTTATTTTTATTCATATAATTTGAATCTAATTTATGTGATAAAAAAGAAAACAGAGCCCTATTTCTGTTTTTGGCCCAAAATTGTATTATCTCTTTTTATGGCAATGCATACATCCTCCAATATATGCACAACTAACTGTTAATAAGGTGTAGGATAATTATATTAAATAAGTAATATGTATATATTGTCACTTCCCAGTAAAAGAAAGCCAGAGAAATCTGATTTTCACTTTTTTTGTGTTTAAGGTGAGTAGTTCTTCAAAATAAAAGAGTAAAGGAGTTAAAATATTAGAACCTGCACTTGTGTGTGAATGCAGTTTAAATAAAAAGTAGTATTATATGATATGATTTAAGTTTTGATATTAAAACTGGCTGTAATGGTAATGGTCACTACTTTTATTTTTTTCTCTAGCTGTGGAAGATTAAATCATGACAATTTGAAGAAAAGAAGATGTAGCCTCTTTTCCGAATAAGAGTACTGACTAAGCTGCCTGAAAGCAGTCACTAATTCTTTGCTTCAGGAGTCTCAGCTGGGAAATTGAAGTGTTTACATCAGACTCTCTTGTGCAATCTTATATTTATTTTCCTTGTTCACTGTTTTTTTACATTTCTTTTAGTCTATATATTTTATTTTTAAGCATTGATGTACTTAGTTGTTGAAAGGGTGATAAAACTGATATCCAGATACTTGAGATCCTGGTAATTGTTCATAAATAATTGACAAAATAACAAATTGTAAAAATAGAAGCCATTGCTAAGCACTGTTTCTCCATCAATGCCATGAACTTGCCTTACTTGTAGAAAACTTCTTTAACTTTGGCATACTGCATTGGACTCAGCTAAACACAAATAATATTTCCTTCAGCAAATCAAGATCCAGTCAGGGTTTCTCTTGAATTATTTTGGAACAATGCCAGGATCTAGACTATTAAGCTGCAGTTTAAGCACCCTTCAGTATTAATATATATGGTATTACATTACAGGTCAACAAGTGCTCTTTGATGACAAAACTTGTAATAGAGCAATAATTGTAAATGATTACCATACTGTAAGATATTTTGATAAAAATTAACTTGTAATAATTGTATTTATTTGAAACACTGGGCTGTTTGCACAGCTCCAACTGTGCATGCTCAAAATGTGCACTTTTTAAAATTGTTACTTTTAATGCATATCTTTATATGGGATATGTTATAGTGTACTAGGGCATGGTATGGTATCCTTTTGAGTGAGGTATATACTCATCTCACAAGTGAAGTGCCTATTGATATTACTAAAGTACATTATGTTTACTCAAGTAAAGTTTTCTCCCCATGGTACACTATAGTGTATGCTATTCATACCACACTCAAAGGAACAACTTAAGAATAAGGTTAAGAACCAATAAAATATTCCTCTGATTGCTAGTTATAAAACTATCCAAATTTTCAGAAAAGACAGCTTCAGCTTGCAAATTCTATTCTGTAAACTTAATCTGGTGCATTCCCTTCACGTCCCCTGTTATATAAGGGCTATTTTAGATGCTTTTAACCTGGAAGGTTAACTGCCCCCCTCTCTACCCCAGTAATTTGTCAAGTGTCCAGTGAGAACATATCATGTTGGCATGTTAGGTAAATAGAGCAGATATGATAGTATCTTACATTGGGCCTTGATTTTAAGTTGTTATATTTGTACAATCAAGAGTGTTTTGGGAATTACATGAAACATGAAATGTTTTTGCGATTTTTTTTTTTAACTGGGTGTCTAGTTTTTAAAACAAAGAATTTATTTGAAACAATCTAGAATTTTCTTGGTGCAAAGTGTATCATGTTGAATATCCTCACATTTTTACCATGTTATAAGGGACTTAAGATAATTAATTGTAAATAATTTATTTGATTGGTGCAGTTCTAATCCCCAAATCATAATTAAAATCAGGAATGTGTGGAGAACAGAGCCATGTCATATCACTTTGCTCTTACCATTCCTTTGGATCAGCCTTGATTCAGCCTCATTGTGTAAGTGTATTTTCTTTCTATGAAAAACACCAGAAAGGATTTTGTTTTATTTGCCTATGTTCTAATGTGTTTAATAATGACCAAAGTGCATTCTGATTTTTTTCAAGGAATGTATTACTGGAGCTTTAAGAACATACTTAGTTTCTCATGTGAAAACTTAGGCTTTGTCTGATATGTTTCTTCTTTCTATATTGTCTATTGTTGAGGTTGTTTTTAGGAATTATGTTTTATAAAATTTTTCAAATAAGGTACATACCTATACAGAACTTAACATTTTGCACAGAATATATCAAATATATTTTGAGAAAAAAAAGTACGGCATGAGTTCTGTTAGGAATAAAAGATGAAGCTATTGTGTCACACAAAAAAAGAGCTTATTTCAAAATGGAAATATTTTTGAGAAAAGTAGCCGAGTATACTGATTTAGGAAATGCTTGTTTTAGATTGAAGTTCAATTTAACTTAGAGTTGAGAGTTGATTTATTAAGTACAGTGTACCTCTCAACAACTTATTAATAATATGTTGAATTATGTCACTAATGTGGGCAGCAATAGAATACTAAAAGGAAAAAGTTATCATCTTAAGCAGTTTCAGAACATTAACAGAACTGTTTTCAAAGCAGAAAAATTGGCATTGCTGCCTTTAAGAATACCACGAATGTAAGAAATTGAAAGAAATTGTAACATATCACAAAATATAGAAAAGGCAGTTCAAAGATAGAATTGTGGCAGATGTTGTGTGTTAACTATTGTTTCTTTGCCACATGTGTTGTATTTGAAAGTTTCAACAGCAAGTTTAAAATAAAACATTCTATGACTGGCAGTGGTTTTTTTTTTTTTTAATTTTCAAGTAATATACATTTCTATGTATACTTGTGTTTACTATAGCATAAACTTTAATTATAATTGTTAGATTTGGGAGGAGTGAAAATAAATTTTTTAAACTTTCGAACACTTCGGATTTTGTTATGATTCTCAGAACATGAAATGATAATATATACACAGACTTCATCACCAGAATGCTACTAATCACTAATATTTATTTGTTTATTTGCATTTGAATGCAGAAAACTGACTGTGATCTGAGATATTAAAGCTCAATGTCAGAAGGATACTGGTGTTTTTAAACAAATGATTTTGCCACATGAATTCAGCATGAGAGATCATAATCAACAGTAGGGTGATTAGGCATATCTATTACCTGATTGGTACAAGTGTTCATAGGACTTAAATTAATCAAGGACTATTAATTCAAATGCACTTTCAAACTTACTTTAAATTTAGGATTGGATCTTTTAATGAGTCTACGTTCAGGCTTCAAAACAGAGTGATTTGACTTGCAGCTCTTTCATTTGCTGTATCATTTAGAATGCCACTTCTCCATCTTTTTTCTGCCAAGCCTATACAAAGGATACAAAAAATACTTAATAGCACTGGCTTCCCACAGTACTTAGTTTCTAGGGGAGTGGCCTGGGGAGTCTAGGAGACTATTAGTGATAGGAAAAACCAAATTGTTTTTTCTACTCTCACACACCACTCAACATAACACTTCTAACACCAGATTTTCTAGCAGACACCAATTGGATGCCCTATAATTTAAATCAATTCTGACACTATCTACCCAGAGATAAGAGTCAGATCCCACAGGTTGAGGGCTCAGTTCTGCAAGACTATGTCCACTTCAGATTCCAGTTATCAGGCCCAGGTTGTAACCAACCAGCTATAAATTGGGGTTCCCATGACCCCCTCCTTGGGTTTGATTAATTTGCTAGAGCAGCTCATAGAACTTAAGGAAACACTAGTTTATTATAAAGCATATTGTAAAGAATACAGATGATGGAAGAGATGTATGGGGCAAGGTATGGGGGAAGGGGTGCAGAGCTAACATACCCTCTCTGGGGTGTGCCACCCTCCAGCAATCTCTCTGTGTGTGACAACCCAGAAACTCTCTGTATTAGTTCATTTCTGTTGCTGTAACAGAAATACCTGAAACTGAGAAATTTGTAAAGAAACAATATTTATTGCTTACAGTTTCAGAGGCTAGGAAGTCCAAAGTCCAGGGAACATATCTGGTGAGAGCCTTGTGAGGAGTGATTCTTCACAGCAAAGCAGGGTGTCACATGGATGGCATAAGCAGAAAGAGAGCTAAGTCCTCACTCCTCTTTAAAGCCCACAGAGCCATGCTGATGAGCACCATTAAACCATCAATGGATTAATCCATTCACTTGGGCATGTTCCCCACAATCTAATCACCTCTTCAAGCCCCCCCCATACCGCCCCCCCTTTCAGTTATCATAAGATTTCCCACCCTCTTAACACTGTCCAAGTGGAGGTTAATTTTCTAATACATGGACTTTGGGCGACACAATTCAATCCACAGCACTCTTCAAACCTCATAGTTAAGGAAATCTTATGGAGGCTTCATCATGTAAGTATGATCAATTATTAATTCAATTTCCAGCCTCTCATCCCTCTCCAGAGGTGGAGAGGTAGACTGAAAGCCCCAAACTTCTAATCGTGGCTCAGTCTTTCTGGTGACCAGCCCCCATCCAGCAGCCCACCAAGAGTTGCCTCTTTAGAACAAAAGACATTCCTATCACCCAGGAAATTCCAAGGGATTTAGGAGCTCTGTGTCAGATGCTCCATCACCACTCAGGAAATTACCAAGGTATTAGGAGCTCTGTGTCAGGAACTGGGGTCAAAGACCAAAGATTAGAACAAAAGATTCTCCTAGCACCCCTATCACTTGGGAAAGTGCAAGTGTTTTAGGAGCTCTGTGCCAGGGAATGGGGGCAGAGACCTATATATATATATATATATTTTTTTTTCCTTATTATTTTACAGAAGCAGTATAGATATGTTTTCAAAAAAGTGTTCCCCAAGTGATTTGGAAAATCTGCCCCATCTGCCACTCCTTACCACCTTGAGAATTACTGTCTTAAGATCAGGAATTTTATAGAACCTAAATTCCATGAGATCTTAACTGTACCCACCACTGTATTCCCACATAGAAGAATCTCAATATATTTACTGAATGAATGTTATGAATGAATGAATGGCTTGAGTTGAATAGGACTTTGGACACCAGCTAGTTTAAAGTCCTTATTTTACCAGCTAAAATAGCAGGTCACAAAAGAGATTTGGAAGCTTGCCCAAGGTTGTACAACTAGTTAATGATAGAACCCAAGCTCTCCTTATTTCCTCTGCAGGTCTATTCTGTGATAGTATCTTTATATAAGCATCTGGCACCTCTTAACTGATCAAAATACTTAATCATAGGAAAATATCTGGGGAGAACAAAGATATTGATAAATTCTCTGCACATATTTGTAGAGAGGTCATATATATAAACCAATAAACCTTGGCAATAGGAAAAAGTTAGAATTCATCTTGACGTCTCCCTGTTCAATTCTCTGCAGTGCGCTCTATTGGAAAGAACATAATGCTTTGGCTTCAGACATCTTTTACTGTCAAGCAAATTACTTAACCTCTGTGAGCTTTGGTTTTCTCAACTGTAAATTACTGACAGTAATACCTATTTTACAGGGCTATTAGGAGGATTAATGAGATAGCATATGTAAAGCACTTCACACAGGAACTGACGTGTTGGCTGTGTAGAAAGATTTTTTAATAAGAAAAACAAGTCATGACCTAGGATAATTAACAAAAATTTCCAAGCTAAACCTTATTACATAAGATATCACATGCATCCCCACCAAATATGAGACATAGTTAAGAATTGTGCTTCATATCAATTATCGTACATGAAGAATTCTTTTATAAGAAGTCAACATTTAATTCCTTTTCTTTCTAAGCAGGCACGCTAACATGGGAGGAAAGCTCTCGTTCTTATGTAAGCCTATATATTACTGAATATCCAATTATGAGCAAATTTGCTAAATTCTCAGTTGTGTATTCCATTCATATTTCTTCATTATTAGATCTCTGTTTCACTTATATGTGGGTACTCTCCCTAACGACACCCTAGAGTCCTTTTTCTGCCTGCTCTCAACTCTCAACCTTAAGTTGTCTGCTCACTGTTCATTATTTGAGCTGCCGGAGAGTAACTCGACTTTTTCTGGGCAGCTGGCTGGTACAGGGATGGAACCCCGGACCTTGGTGTTACAGCACCATGCTCTAACCAACTGAGCTAACTGGCAGCCCCCCTGACTTGACTTTCTACAAATCATGCTTATGAAGATATTACAGAAACTTCTCTGAGTTCTATATTTTGCCATTTTTAAAAATCAGTTTCATGTCCATTTATAAGTTCCCTAAATTGGCTTTTCCAAACCTCTGTTAGCATCATCAAACTCTTCACCTCTTTCATCCTGTAACTATGGGCATTTTTTTCTCTCTGACTTTACTGAAAAGAGAAATCACTAAGCATGAATTCTACCATCTTCTCCCTTCAGCTCTGTGGAAGAGATGTTGCTTTCTGAGGCCACCTGTCCCTCAGAGCTCAGGATTTTGTTTGTCCCTGCCCACCTTTATGATGCCTCCTCAGTTTCCCTCACCATCATCTTTAATTTTTTTCCATCCTGATTTTATGTTATAAATCATTTTGATTTCCTTGAGAGGTATCTGAACCTAGAATATGAGAGAACTACGTACGGTCTGTAGGTTGGATAGAACCATTGTATACTAGGTGCACTGCGAGGACTTACCTCAGTCTCAGCCTTCATATGAACAAAGCAGGAGGTTGTTTCTGCATGCTCATCAAGCTTGGTCGGACTGGGCCTCTTTCCTCTCCTGGCTGTAGCTGAATGGGTCAGTGATAGGTGCCCAGCCCTGAAGCAGCCAACCATTTTGAGGGACTGCGAGTAGCCTATGGGACCAGCTGGCGTGAGAGCCTTGCCCAGTAGAGGCACTCTATCCTTGAGAGTGACTTGCAAATTTGAGTTTAGAACATGGTGTCAACAGGTAGAATTGCTAGAAAAGCAGGACCCAGAAGAAGCTGTGAATTAAGCAGGGCCATGAAGGAGAGAGGTGGTAGTGATAGTGGAGAGGGGAGAAGAAAGTAACAGAAACTGCCCAGAACTGGCAGAGGCAGAGGAACTGAGTGATGCTTAGGCAGTGCTGCCAGATCATCATCCCAGCTGGTCTTGGGCTATAGTGGCCTCATCTTGTGTCCTGAGTCATGTCTCCATTTATCCTCACCATAAACCCTTGTCACCTGAGGTAACCAAACGATGACTCTCACCTGAAAAAACCTTACACAAATGGCTGTTCAATCTTCAGCCATTTTTCTTCTCTAATTGGCTCTCCCTCTATATCTTTTGACACATATCTAAGTGCAGTACTTGACTATTGACACTACACTTCCAACATATTTAGTCCTCCTACAGCCACAAAATAGTCACCAATCTCAGTACTAAATGTTTTGCTTATTCCTTCCTTTTTATGATGTTATTCAATTCTGTGTATTCAAATATCTGAAATAAACTTTGTGGCTTATTTTTTTGTTTGTTTTTAAAACTAAATCCAACTCTTCCTGCTAAATTTAATAATTGACTTTCTGTAGTTATTTAATCTCCTTGATGGGTTTTCAGGACTTTGGGGGCTGTATTTTAATTTTAGTCAGTCAAATTCTCCTACAAGTTTTGATCAATTATTTATATATGGGAATTTCCAGTTTTCCCAACCTTGATACTAAGAGGTATGCTTTAAGGCAAAACAGACTTATTGCCAAAAGCTATATGACCAGTTTGCATCCCTTAAGATATACCCAGTGTTTGCAAAGGCCTTTACTTGTTTTTGCTCGAAAATGCAGACTTTGAGTTGGCAGTTATTCTGCCTTCTATTTATATCCTTCCTCTTGCTATCGGCTAGAATTGCTGGGTCAGGTTAGTCATGCTGAAAGATGCTCACAACATGAATTCTACTGTTCGGGGAAAGATGTTAGGGTAAGAGGTCAGCCTAGGAAATATGGGAAACAGACAAAATACTTTGAAAATTCCATGCTTACTCAGTTTTTCTTCCATCTATTCCACGGATAGTTTTTGAATATTATGTACTAGGCACTGAGCTAGGTGCTAAGGATATAGAAATTAAAATATAATTTCTCCTTTCATTTAAGTTAGGGGCTAGCGGGTGATAAAGTCTTGCAAACAAATTACAGTTTGTAGAGGGTATATGTTGTAATGAGTACTCAGCAAAAGTATCACATGCAAACAGTTTAGTATAGCTGGAAAAAATGATGTATATGGGTAATTTTTTTTTTTTCCTTTTTGTCTTTTTTCATGTCCGGCAATGGGATCGCAACCCTCGGTGTTGCTCCCACACCTCGCTCAGCCAGTGAGCGGGAACCGGTCTGTATGCATATATGGGTAATTTGGGGAGACAACTTTGTAGAGCCAAGGAATTTGAAATTTATCCTCAAAAATGATGGCCTGATACAGTGCCTGGCATGTCTTAGTTGCTTCACCAATGCTGAAGGGTCACATTATTCACTAGGATACTTAGTAAATAGCTCCAGACTGAGAACTGATTTTTTTTTAAATTTAAAATTTAGTATATGTTAAGGGTTCTATTTACTGCGCTAGAATTTTTATGTAATTTTTTTGACATGGTACAAATTTTTATCCAAAGGTATGTATAATTAAATTGACCTCAATTTTTCCCTCCATGTTTGGATGATGAAGTTAATTTATAATTATTTGCAAGTTGACATCATTTAAAAAAATTTACAGGATAGCCCAAGTCATCCTGAATTATAGTAGAGATCATAGATGGGTTCTAGAATCAGGAAGAGCTGGGATTGTCTTGCAGCATGCGTATGACCTTAGGCAAGTTACTTCACCACCCTAACCCTGATCTGTAAAATGAGATTGACAGCAGCTAATGCTGGAGCCTCATGTGTTTCTTGTGAGTATGAAATTACAGAATGTCTGTGTAACAGGCATGGACTTTCTCCACAACACTCCCGTGCAACAAAACTTCGATTTATTCTTCCTAAATCAAAACAAATCTGACTTTGAGCACCTACACAAGAGTATGAAGAATTCAATATGTAATGTTGGGAGAAGCGCCATCTCCCAAGACTAATACAAAAACCAAGGGGATTCAGCTAATGCCTGGAAAATATGGAAGCAGCCTAGTCCTTGTTCTCTGGTGGCACCTGTACCTCCATCCTTTGCTTTCTACTGCCCAGCCCACTGCCCCTGTGCCTGTTGGGCACAAGTGCTCTATACACCCCATAGGGAAAGTGAAGATAAATGGTCAGGGTCCTTCAGATGTTCAGAATCTTGCCAAGCATTTGATGTAAATATGCACGTGCACCCAGGTGTTCCTTGGCTATTGTTTGTGGATGCGCATGGGCACCCAGGTGTTCCTGGGCTGTCTGACTCCACCCAGGTGTTCCTGGGTTGTCAGCTTAAGTATAAAGGATGAGTAGCTCTGCTCCACAGTGCCCCTCACCCTCGGGATGGCTTGGAAGGCCACTAGGGCAGTTGCTGCTAGCTACCTGAGCTTGCGTCTGAATAAAGCCTATTAATTTTTATCCATGGCCCCCAGGATCTTTTTCCTATTTCCTAGCTCGTGGACCGACATGATAGGGGTTTGTGACCCAGTCTGTACAATGGGTTTGAAGGGTCTCTGAGCCCTCGTCCGACACCCCCCGCCCCCACAGTGATGCTGTATTGGGCATATCTGCAAACCATCTTGGGGACTAGCCCTTCTGCCAGAAAACTCCGACTTCTCAGTCTCCACTACCTGTTCTCCATTCATCAGACTCAAAGCCTGGCTGAGGAATTGCTTTCTGGGCCTTGACAACTTCTGTTTCAAGCCTAGAAACTCCAAAGGCGATAATACCCCGGAGGGGAGGGAATCAGGCTCAAAACAGGATTGTGCAACTATTTTCTTGGAATAGGGAAGGGAAAGGCATTGCTCATTCTTTTGAGTCTCTTCGGGGAGTGAATATCCCAAGCTATCCTGCCACTTAGAGAAAGTGCTTAGTTCAGTGTCTGGCACATAGTAATGTTACAATAACTATTAACTGTTAGTATTTTGATTAGCATCCCATTTGGACAACAGGCAAGAATTCAAAGTGATCTCAGTAAATTAAAGATTATCCAACTAGAAAATGAACTAGAGGAACTAAAGCTGTCTAAAGAAAGAAATCTAAATTGTTTAAGGGCTGAGAAATAAGGCTTTGGGAGAAAGCACTTGGATTACTCAATACAAAAATTTTAAAAAATGGAAAGCATGCATTTTTCTTTAAGCATGTGACAGCTTATAGCTCAGACCCTGTTCTTCATCGTCCCCAGAATTTAAAAGCAACAGACAGTGATTTGACTTGTGAGGTTTTTGGCTAGTCACCCACACAAAAAGCCATCGGGTACTTACTCAACACAGAGTGTTAAAAGAAGTTGTGGATTCTTCAGCCCTAGAGGTGCCTTAGGCAGTTTTGTAGTTCACCTGCTTGGAAAGAAGAACTGGCTTAATTGATTCATTGGTCCTACTCAACATTATGATTCTACACATGCTTTTGTCACTCGAGGTGATCCTGAAAACCATATTTTCTACAATGGCATACTTTTCATCTCAATTGAATATGCTGTGAGGTATGGCATAGAAGCAAGTTTCTGCTTTAAATCCCAGAAACCCAGGTTTGTATCTTTTCTTTCAGAAAGATTCCCTGGGTTGACCTGGAGTACTGTTTATCCTCTATCTGAATAAAGATGAGAAAGAATTAGAATTACTTGATATATTCTCATTCAACTTTAACATTCTGAGATTTATTTTTCTTCAAATTTTCTTTCTCTACTGCTAATAAGCAGTAGAATTAAGAATTCTTTTATTCTCAGGAAGTAGACTGGTTGTGACTTCCTAATGTAAATACTTAAAGCATCTAGTTTCTAAAAGAAAATTAAAAGGTTTTCTTGTGGAGGGATTTAGCTGCTTTATTATTCTAGCAGAAGTCTGTTTTCATCAGTTGTCCTAATTTGAGGGAACCTATTTTTTGAGGGACAGATAATTTAGAACACTTTTGTTTCTTTCCGTGGTCCATCACTTTAGCAAATTAGGCTTTTTCACTGTTCCCAAGTGAGCTTTCATTTATTTTGGGCTGGTGGGATTAAGCATTCACACTTGTAAACAGAGCCTTGGTGATCAGCCCGTGACCCTCTTCAGTTTCAGGTTTTCCTAATTTCTTGAAATCATTCTGTCTTAATTCAGTCATTTCACCATCTGACTATGGCGTTAATCAGCTGCATCTCATTAGCAGGTCCTTCAAAACTCTGGGAACAGAACTTCTTTCTCCTACTGATTTCTATCCATATCTAAAATATAGTTCTTGGTGGCAATTCTTTTCTTATTCTCTGCAGGAATGTCTTGTTCTAAATAATGAACCCCAGCCCTGGAAGATGGGATCCTTGACTGACATCCATTCCTTTCTCCCTCTGTGCTCTGATCCCTTCTAGACTGACTGCTACCCTGCCAGGTAGTGACAGCATCTCTGCACTTGGCTCTTAGTTGTTTAGTTTGACCTTCCATTTCCAATTTACTTTTTTCTGTCCTCTTTAAACATCTTATTAAAATGCTAGGTAGGCATATAATTTAAACTAGCCTAACTCTGCCTTTCTAATGATATATAACATCTATGTAGCTGGGTTGTAAGACGCTCTTAAACAAAGTCTATGTCTTACCATTTTTGTATGTTCCAAAACATGTGAGTGTTTGAACGTAGATACTCACTGAGGGGAGGATAAAGGCAGGGTGACAGAGGGAGACCAAAAGGTTTCCTTACAATGTCATGTCTTCATGATACCCTGGCTGCCTGTTAGAATGACCTGGAATATTTTTTAAAACATTCTAATACCTTTCCCCCTCCCCCAGAGATTCTGAGTCAATTTATCTGAGAAGATTTTTTTAACTCTCCAAGTTCTTGATGAGCCAGGATTGTTAGTATTAAAACGTTGGTCTACATTATCAAAAATATTGTTTAGGCAAGTGATAGAGACATTGTCAATAGTACGATGACTGAGAAGGCTGGGACAAATGTACATGCTGTGTGGACAACTTAAAGTTTTGTGCCCTCAAACACAGCAGTATTTTCTATTTTATTTTGGCACTTAGACACAGAGACCCTGTTGATCTTTGTTACACGCTGACAGTGCATGTAATACTGTTCCTGCCTCAGGGACTTAAAGATAGATCTCTTCAGACAGAATATGTTAGCTCAGTGGTTGGTAACATGTAACTCCTCCGTCCCCCTGAGTGCTCATCTGTGGTACACGGTTCCAGCAAGTCTTTCAGGAACTTTGTTTTCAGAGGGTGTTTAATGAGGAAAGAGTAGTGTTTGGTGCGGTGTGGCACTACGGCTAATGTTGGAATCCTGCTCACTGCGCCAATGTCCAACTAGGGCTGGCTCTGGAGCTCCCAGACCCCTCAAGCCCATTGTCCAGACTGGGTCACAAACCCTTCATACACCAGGCTGGGTCCCCAGACCCCTCACATGCAGGCCTCTGAGCTAGGTAACCGATAAACAGGTCCTTGGAAGCTGCAGGTTTGAAAACATGGCTGCTTGTGCGGTGGCCGCCGAGGCAGTGGTCACCCAAGGTGGTGGCACTGTGCAGGCACACTAAGTCCACCCACACACAACTTGCTTACTAAATCACCCCCGACTGGCCCTAAGACAAGGGGGGCCTGATTAAATTATTCTATTTTCCCAACTTGCAGAAATGAAACTAATCCAGACTCCCCGCCACATCTAGGCCTCCAGTCACCATGAGGCCTGCTGTCCTCACTTGGGTCTGACTCTTTAGGGCCTGAGCTCAGCCACGAGAGTTGCCTATGTCTCAGTCGATAATTTAACCTGTAAAAGGGAGAACTTTAAAAAAGAATTGAATAATCTAAATCAGCGATTGTCAAAGTGTGGTTTCCCAAGACTGTTTCAGGGGCCTGCAAGGTTCAAATCACGAATGGGTAAAAGATCTATCTAAGTGTAATATAAGACAATGGGCTTTAACGTAAGAGGATGAAAAGTATATAGTATGGTTTCAGATCTCCCCCTATGGCTTAATCTCTAAGAAACTACCATTTGTCAAGTTTCGGTGAAGTATCAGAGAAGAATATCCACAATTTTCAGAAAAGGCTAATAAAATAGTTCTCTTTTCCAACAACATATCTGTGTGAGGCTGGGTTTTCTTTATGTGCTTTAACCAAACAACATATCAAAACAAATTGAATGAAGAAACACATATGAGAATATAGCTATCTTCTTTTTCTTCTAACATCTTTATTGAAGTATAATTAACATTCGGTAAACTGCATATATTTAAAGAGTACAATCTGGTAAGTACACAGTGAAACCTCCGCACAATCAGTGTAACCCACGTGTCTATCGTCTGCATAAACTTCCTCACCCTCCCTTGTGGTCACTCAGTCTTGTCCCTCTGGACATCCCCCCTCCCCAGACAACCACTAATCTGCTTTCTGTCATTGTAAATTAGTTTACACTTTCTAGAGGTTTACATAAAGTGTATTCATTTTTTGTCAGGCTTTTTTCATTTAGCTTAATTACTTTGATAGTCATCCATCTTGGAGCAGGTGTCAGTAGTCTGTTTTTATTGGTGCATACTATTCTATTATACGCCACGCATTCTTTATCCGTTCACCTGTTGATGAACATTCGAGTTTCTGTTTTGGGCTGTTACAAATAAAGCTGCTACGAACATTCACGTATAAATTTTTGTATAGACATAAGCTTTCATTTCCCTTGGGAAATACTTAAGAATATAATGGCTGGGTTATACGGTAAGTGTACGTTTAATTTTTAAGGAACAGCTATGAGATGTTGTAGCATTTCATATTCCCACCAGCAGTTGTTGGGAGCTCCAGTTGCTCCACACTCTCACCAATACTTGGTATGGCCCATTTCCTTAATTTTAGACATGCTAATCGGTGTGTAGAGGTACCTCCTTGTGGCTTTAATTCTCACTTCCTTAATTTTTATTTCCCTAATGACTAATGATGTTGAGGATGTTTTCTTTCCAAGTTTCTTACAGCTTTATTGAGATATATGTTACATATCATAAAATTCACCCATTTAAAGGATATAGTTTAATGATTTTTAGTATATTTAGAATCATGCAAACATCACCGCAATCTAATCTTAGAACATTTTTAACACCCCCCAAAATAAATCCTGTGCCTGTTAACAGTCATTCTACATTCCTTCTCCCCCACATCCCACCTCAGCCCCAGGCAGCCACTAATCTACTTTATGTCTCTATGAATTTGCCTGTTCTGGGCACTTCACATAAATGTGTCATAGAACATGTGGTCTTTTGTGTGAGCGGCTGCTTTCACTTACAATGTTTCCAAGGTTCATCCATGTTGTAGCATGTATCAGTACTACATTCTTTGTTGTTGCAAAATCATATTCCATATGTAGATGATATACCAAGTTTTGTTTATCTGTTCATCAGTGGATGGACATTTAAGTTGTTTCCACATTTTAGATCTTTTGCATGCTTCCCATATGAATACTCATATTTGTATACAAGTTTTTGTGTGGACATGTTTTAATTTCTGTTGGGTATACATTTAGGAGGAGAAAGACTGAATCATATGGTAACTCTGTGTTTATCATTTTGTGAAACTGCCAAACTGTTTTACAAAGTGGTTACACCATTTTACATTCCCACCAGCAATGTATAAAGATTCCACTTTCTTCTCTATGTCCTCACCCATGCTTAGTATCACCTATCTTTTTAAAATTTGAGCATCTTTTCTTGTGCTTATTTTGGCACTCAGACATCTGCTTTGGTGAAGCACCTGTTTGAATCTTGTGCCCATTTAAAAAATTGGGCTTCTTGTTTTCTTATTGTTGTGTTTTGAGACTTTTTAAAAATATATATTCTGGGTACAAGTCCGTTATCAGATATATGATTTGCAAATATTTTCTCCCAGTCTGTGGCTTATTTTTATTCTCTTAACTGTTTTATTTTTTTGTAAGAGAAGTTTTTTATTTTAATGAAATTCAAATAGTCTGTTTGGAGTTTTTTACACTGTACTTTTAGTGTTCTAAGAAATCTTATTCTAACCTAAGATCACTGTTTTAGTTTGTTTCTATTGCTTATAACAAGATACCTGGAACTGTGTGATTTATAAAGAAAACGAAATTTATTTCTTGTAGTTTCAGAGGCTAGGAAGCCCAAAGCCTAGGGAACACATCTGGTGACTTCAGTGACAGCAGGATATCACATCAAGAAAATGGTGGAAGCAGAGAGACCAGAGAGAGACTGAACTCCTCATTCACTCTCTTTTTAAAGCCCTCCAAAGCATGCCCATGACCACCATTTTAAATCCATTCACTATGGCATGCTTCTATAATCTAATCACCTCTTCAAGGCCCCACCTTTCAATTACCATAATAGGATTTCCCGCCTTCAACAGTTACAATAGGGATTAAGCTTCCAATATATGAAATTTGGGGGACACAATTCAATCAATCTACAACAGCCACAAAGATGTTCCTCCTGTGTTTTCTTCCAGAAGTTTTAGTCTAAAGTTTTACATTTAGGTATAGGGTACCTTTTGAGTTATTTTTTGTACATAGTGTGAGGTATTGATCCAAGTTCATTTTTAAAATATGACTATCGTATTCTAGCACCACTGTTGAAAACACGAAACTTTTCCCACCAAATTGCCTTTGCACCTTTGTAAAAAATGAATTGTCCATATATGTGTGGGTCTATTTCTAGACTCTCTATTCTGTTCCATTGCTCTATTTGTTTATCGTGTATGTCACACTGTATTGATTACTATAGCTTTATAATAGGTCTTGAACTCAGGTAGTGAAAGTCCTCCAAATTTGTTCTTTTTCATAGTTGTTGGCTAAGTCATTTGCATTTCCACGTAAATTTAAAATTCAGATTGTAAATTTCTACACAAAACCCTGCTGGGGTTTTGAATTTTTAGATCAATTTGAGAAGACATTGACATCTGTACAATTTTGAGTCATTCAACCCACAAACACAGTTTTCCTCTCATTTATTTTGGTCTCTAATTTCTCTCAGCAATGTTTTGTAGTTTTTGGTATACAGATATTGTACATTTTTTGTCAGATTTATCCTTAAGTATTTCATTTCTGAATGCTATTGTAAGTGGTATTTCAAAATTTTAATTTCCAAGTTTCAGTTGTTTGTTGCACTAGTGATATATGAATACCATTGATTTTTCTTTATTGGTCTTGTACTGTGCATCCTGGCTAAACTCACTTAGTAATTATAAAAGCTTTTGTTGTTGTTGATTTCCTTGGATTTTCTACAAATCAATCATTTATTTGTGAGTAAAGACAGTTTTACTTCTTCCTTTCCAATCTGTATCATTTTTGTTTCTTTTCCTTTCCTTAATGCACTGGCTAGAACCTCCAGGGCAGTGTCAAATAGAAGTGGTGAGAACAGTGTTCTTTCCTTGTTTCTGACATTAGGGGGAAAGCATTCTGTCTGATGTTAGCTGTAAGTTTATAATGGAGATTTCAGTGGAAATCTTTTAGGATGAAGAGTTTCCCATCTATTTCTAGTTTGCTGAGTTAGATTTTATCAAATATTTTTTTCTGCATTTATTGAAATGATCATGTGGATAATTTTTTTTTTTTTTTTTTTTAGTTCATTAATATGGTGAATTACATTGTTTGAACTTTGAATGCTAAAACAGACCTTGTATCCTTGGTCTAACCTTCACTTGGTCATGATATATTATCTTTTTGTTTATATTGATGGATTCAATTTGCTAATATTTTGTCAAGAATTTTTGTATCTATGTTCATGAGAGATATGAAGAGACTTCAAAAAGCTCGTGGAAAGACTTGTATTATCTTTTAATTCCATTCCATTTTCCCACAAATATTTTGAGGTGCCCTTATATTGGATTATACTTTTCTTTTCTCATTATGTCTTGTCTGGTTTTGGCATGCTGGTCTCATAAAATGAGTTGGGGAGTTTTCTCTCCTCTTCACTTTCTTTTTCTGGAGGAGACTTGTGTAGAATTGTATTATTTGTTTCTTAGATGTTTGGCAGAATTCCTCAGTGGAGCCATCTGGGCTTTGATTGTTTGTGGGAAGATTTTTATTGGTAAATAATCCAAGTACACTTGAAAAGAAAGTGTGGGCCGGCCCGGTGGCGCACTGCTGTAGTGCACCGCTTGTGAAGTGCGGCGGCGCACCCGCCAAGGGTTCGGATCCCACATACAGACCGGTTCCCGCTCACTGGCTGAGCGAGGCGCGGGAGCAACACCGAGGGTTGCGATCCCGTTGCTGGTCCCGGTCCGGTACGGGGGCGACACTGAGGGTTGCGATCCGTTGCCGGACACGGAAAAAGACAAAAAAAAAAAAAAAAAGAAAAGAAAAGAAAGTGTATTCTGCTGTCATTTGCTGAAGTATGCAATAAATGTCAATCACATCAAGTTGATTGATAGGGTTGTTCAAGTTTTCAACATAACTATCTGCCTACTTTTCCCATCAGTTATTGAGGAAGGGTGTTAAAATCTCCAGCTATTATTGTGGAAAAGACAAAAAAAAAAAAAAAAAAGAAAAGAAAAGAAAGTGTATTCTGCTGTCATTTGCTGAAGTATGCAATAAATGTCAATCACATCAAGTTGATTGATAGGGTTGTTCAAGTTTTCAACATAACTATCTGCCTACTTTTCCCATCAGTTATTGAGGAAGGGTGTTAAAATCTCCAGCTATTATTGTGGATTTATCTGCTCCTCTCTTCAGTTCTATCAGCCTTTGCTTCATTTGCTATTTTGAGGTCCTTCTTAGGTGCTTGCACATTTAGTATTGCCATGAACGCTTAATGAGTCAATCCCTTTATCATTATGAAATGACCCTCTTTATTCCTGGTAACATTCTCTGCTCTGAAATCTACTTGTCTAATATTAATGTAGCTACTGCAGCTTTCTCTTGATTAGTCTTAGCATGGCATATGTTTTTCCATCCTTTTACTTATAGCCAGCTTGTGTCTTCATATTTAAAGTGAGTTTTTTTTGTAGCCAAGATTAAGTTTGGTCTTGCTTTTTTATCTAGTCTCCCAATCTCTACCTTTTAATTGGGATGTTTAAGAGCTGGCCGATTAGCTCAGTTGGTTAGAGTGTGGCACTGGTAACACCAAGGTCCCAGGTTCAATCCCTATACTGGCCAGCTGCCAAAAAATAAAAATAAACAATAAAATCTAATTGGGATGTTTAGACCATTTATATAAAATATGGTTATTAATATTGCTGGATTTAAAGTGAGATTATTGATGTCTTTGGGTTTAAAACAATGTTGGTATTTGTTTCGTATTTGTCCTGTCAGTTATTCGTTCCCTTTTATCTTTTTCTGCCTGCTCTTCAATTAAGCTTTTTTTTTTTAAAAAAATAATTCCCTTTTATCATTTTTGTTGGCTTATTAGCTATAGCTATTTTTTACTTTGTTTTGTTTTAGTGATTGCTTTAGGTTTTATATTATGCATCTTAAACTTATCATAGTATACTTTCAATTGATGTTATACCACTTCACATACAGCATAAAAACTTTGCATAATATATTTCTGTTTTTTCCCTCTGAGCTTTTGTGCTATTGTCACACATATTGCTACTACATGTTATAAATTCCACAATGCTTTGTAATTGTTTTTACTGTAAAACATTGGTTATTTAAAAAATATATTGAAATAATAAAAAGAAAATCTTTATGTTTATTGACATAATTACCAGTTCTGGTCTGCTTTATACTCTTGAGTAGATCTGGATTTCTATGTATTGTTCGTCACTTTTTTTCTGGTTTTGTTTTTGGCAGCTGGCCAGTCCAGGGGTCAAACCCTGGAGTCTGATGATATCAGCACCATGCTCTACCCACCTGAACTAACCCGTTGGCCCTGCTCTTTACCTTTTGCTTAAAGGATTTTCTTTAACATTTCTCTTAATGCGGATTCGTAGGTGATGAATTCTTTCACCTTTTTTGTGTCTGAAAAATCTTTATTTTGCCTTTGTTTTTGAAAGACATTTTTATGCAATAAAACATGTAGGTTGGCAGAGACTTTTTTTCCATTCCATTTGTCTTCTCCCTTGTACCGTTTATGACAAAAAACCCACTGTCATCCTTACTTTTGTTCTTCTATGTATAATGTGGGCTTTTTTCTACTTTTAAGATTTTTTTTCTTCATAATGGTTTTAAGCAATTTGATTATGAGTGAGGTGGTGTAGTTTTCTTCGTGTTTCCTGTACTTGGGACTCACTGAGATTCTTGGATGTATGGATTTATAGTTTTTATCAAATTTGGTTTTATTAAAAGCTTGGCCATTACTTCTTTAAAAATTTTTTTCGTTCCCTTATCTACTTCAGGGCCTCTAAATGCAGGCTGCTCAAAGCTTTCCCACACCTCACTGATGCTCTGTTCACTTTTTTCCTAGCATTTTACCTCAGTGCGTTTCACTTTGTAGGGTTTCAGTTGTGGTATCTTCGGGTTTACTAATCTTTTCTTCTTCAATGTATAACCTGCTGTTAATCCCCAGTGTATTTCTAGTCTTAGACATTGTAGTTTTCCTCTCTAGGATTTCAAGTTGGGTCTTATTTACAAATTTGTATCTGTACTTAGCCTGTTCAAACTTTTATCTTGTTCTTCAGATGTATGGAATATAGTTAGAATAACCATTTTAATGTTCTTTGATACTAATCCTATTATCAGTGTTATTTCTGGTTCAGTTTCAATTGATTGATTTTTTTTCTCCTCTTTTAGGTTATATTTTTCTGCTTTTTTGTATGCCCGGTATTTATTGTATGCCAGATATTGTGAATTTTATCTTGTTGGGTGCTGGATATTTTTGTATTCCTATAAATATCTTTGAGCTTTGTTCTGGGAAAGGATTAAGTTGCTTGAAAATAGTTTTATTCTTTTGGGTCTTGCTTTTTAAACTTCTAAAAGCAGGACCAGGGCAATGCTTAGGGTTAGTTTTAGGTTAATTTTTCCTCATAACTGAGACACACTCTTTTGAGTACTCTACCTGCTGCTCCATGAATTACGAGGTTTCTACTATCGTTACCGGCAGACTAGGCTCAGCTTGCCCTCTTGCACTAAACAAATGACTCGAACGTCCAAAAGTTGGTGCAAGGGTTGAAAGTTTATTCAAATAACCAGTATCTGGGGGATGACCAGGCTAAAATCATCCCGCATTCTGATACCTGTTCTGGGGTTTGTTAAGAGGAAGAGGCAGAAAGATGAGGTAAAGGTCTTTGTTCTGCAAGGAAAAGGGGGAGGCTGGGATCAGGAGACGGTCTGAGTCAGATGACAGGGTCCCATGATGGACAGGGTGCTTCAGCATCATAAAGTCTGCAGTTGGTGGATTGGTCAGCTTCAAGCCTTTGATGTTATCTCAGGATTGGAGTCCTTATGTCCTAGGGAAAACTCGAAGACAATAACCTCAGTCAAGCATCATTGGAACATAAAAATACCTGACTTGGACCTCTAATTGATGTGGATGCAATTTTCCTTTAAGTAAGGGGGAGAGTTTATAATCAGCTAGCTTGCTGCAGCTGATTAGGGAGGTAAGAAAAACAAGAAAACTTAGTTTCAGTCCTTAATTGTAGGTGTGCAGCCTCTGAAGTAAATGAACATAAGGGGGTGTGATTTCATCTCCAGCAGTTTCAGCCATATGGTAAGTTTCTCCATTCCTCTGCTAATCTTAAGAAATTGATGATTATCAGTTCCCAAGTTAATGGCTGACTGAAATTTTCTGCTTGGTCTTAGTTACTCCAAAGATGGCTGTTTTTCTGCCTAGGGTCCTTTTCACTCTGGCTGGTGGGAATACAATTTTCAACCTTCTGTCCACTTTCTAATCTTTTCCGGTGATTCTTTTATTAACTTTGGGTAGCTTTCTTTCTTTCTTTCTTTCTTTCTTTCTTTCTTTCTTTCTTTCTTTCTTTCTTTCTTTCTTTCTTTCTTTCTCTCTCTCTCTCTCTCTCTCTCTCTCTCTCTCTCTCTCTCTCTTTCTTTCTTTCAACAGGCATTCAATGATAAATTCTCAGCTGAATACTTGAGGGATGCTTTCTGAGATCTTGGGAATTCTCTCTCTGTTCAGTTCTCTCCTTTTTTTGGTATTCTGCCCTGTGTCCTCTATCCAATTTGGCTTGCCCACAATCCTAGCTTTATCTCTTCAACTCAGGGAGACCACAGAGTTTTACTGGGTTCCTTTCCTGGCACTGCTGCCTGGAAACTCAAGACAATAAGCTTGGGTGGTTGTAGGGTTCATCTTGCATGTTTTCTCTCTCTCAGTGATCACACTATCCTTCTCTGCCTAATGTCTTAAGAACTATTATTTTATATATTTTGTCCAGTTTCTTACTTGTTTCAAGCAGGAGAGTAAATCCAGTTTCTGTAATCTCATTTTGTTTGGAAACAGAAATCCCAGCCATCTTCTAGTAAATTGGATATTAAAGATATTTGCAATGATTTAAAACATAGCTTAGGAAAATACAGTTTTCATACAGTTTCATAATATTCGTTAACATGTATTTGGTTTATCATTATTATTACACAAATTAATAAATGGATCTTTAAAAATTTCCTCAGGTTTGATTTTGAACATAGTAAATATTGATAAAAATAACCCATGTAAACAAAAGGTCTCTGGGTTTCTCAATAATTTTTGAGAGAATAGAGGGGCCCTGAGGCCAAATACTCTGAGCACAACTGGTCTACACGAACCGAAGTGGTTTCTGTTTAGATGCTCAAATTGGGAAGTTGGGTAACTCTGGTTCTGGGGAGGGCTTGGGTACTGAAGATGGAAAGACCCAAAAGCTGAGAAGAGGAAGAAGAACAGATAAAAGCAAAAGTTAAGGAGCATGTGTCCCCCAAAAGACCACAGAGAGTAAGATTTCTAATTTTCCAACTCCAATCTGTGGAGGATATTGGCATTAATGAGACAGAAATAAAACACATGTATTTCACAGGGCCAAAGCCTATATAGCATAGAATGACCAAAGTCCTGTAGTGTAGAAGGACCAAAGTCCTGTAGTGTAGAGGACCAAAGTCCTTAGTTTAGCCTATAGTGTAGAGGACCAAAGTCCTGTAGTGTAGAAGGCCAGAACCTGGCTTAGGGGGCCAAAGCCCAACCCTTTAGGAAAACATGTAGAATTGCTAAGATTAAGAAAGACCAGAAAACTCTCACAGGACTAAAGCCTTTGATGTAGATAAGAGAATTGAAGCATAGCAAAAAGTGATTGCTCTGGGGGCAGTTGCCCTTAGTGCAGATAAACCTAAATGATGGGAAAGTATGTGAGATAAAATCTTCAAGGATATTCTGCTAGTTAGTGGTTGGGGGATGTTCCACATCTTGCCCTAAGCTGTTTCTTTGAGTTTCTTGGGGAGCTAAGCACTGCTATGGTGATTATCTCATGATTTCTTTTTGTATGTCACATAGCTTAGTTTTATGACTGCTTTTGATGGTAAACTGCTTGAACTATTTTAAGTTACACCTGCTTTAATGAAGATTGTCACATAGCCGCTTTGTTTATGTTTTCAATATGATTGATTAACCACCTGTGTTTCTTCTGTAACTTCCTTGTCTTTACAATAAAAACTGAAGTAGAACCTGACTCAGGACTGTGCCTGGGCTCTCCTCTCTTGAAGGAGTTTTCCCTGGTGCAGTCCCTTCCGGCTTCTCATTGCTCTGAATACATGGGCTCCAAGTAATCTTTTGCATCTGTCACTCTGTGAAAGGTGACACTATCTAGATATTTGTGAGGCACAGTTATACCTTCTGTCCTTCAGATCTTTGAGATAATCCTAAAAATAAATTCCATATTTTTTCCTTAATGAGAAAAAAATAAACTAAAGAGAAAAATTAAAGCACAATTGTAAGTTTGAAAGGAAAATATTTTGGGAATCCGGGGTTCTTTTGGAGTCCAGAAATCACAATGCTTTGCCTACGGCTGATGCTGTTTGTGATGATCAAGCAGAGCTAGATCCCATGTGTGGGTGTGGTCAGGGAATCTCCAGCCCTGTAACTCTACAGTCACTTTCAGCATACAGGTTAGTCCATTGGCACATGCTGGAGAATCTGGACCTCCCCTTGCCTCACTGTCTAATCTTGGCCAACACCTTGATTTAGTTTCTCAATATTTATGAAAGAGGAGTCAAAAGACTTTCTAGGTCTTTGTCTCCAAGTGATAGAAACCTACATTAAATTAGTTTAAGCACAAAAGAGCATTTATTGACTCACTTAACTAGAAAGCCAAGCTAGACTAGTGCTGGCGTAATTGGACCCAGGTGTTCAAACTATGTCATCATGGCCTCATCCTGTTTTTTTCCCCCTTCTGTTCCTTCCCATTTTCTGCTTGCTTCCTTCTGCCTCACTCTGCTTTGTTCTCACTCGTTTTCTCCATGCATATGCAAAATAGCTCCCAGATGCTCCAGGCTCACATGGACCTTTGAGCTCAAGAGCCCAGAAATGGAAACAGAGATGTATTCTCTCCTGGCATCCAGAGGTCCAATCCTTTGAAGACCCTTTTATTGGCTTTACTTGGTCACATGCTCATGCTTTGAACCCTTTGGTTCAAAACCCTTAGACATGGCCATAAAGCACAAAGATTGGACAGACTGGGTCACGTACCCACTCCCTAGGCAGGGGGTAAAGAGGAATTAGAATTGGCAGTCCCTCCAGAACCACATGGAATGAGACAGGGCAGTTTAATGGACGGAGGGGAGCAGGCAGACTGCAATCTGCACCCTTGAGGTGTCATGAAAAGAAGCAAACTATGCCTGCAATGTGTTTAAGATTTTTAAAGGAAACACAATCATGTAGCTATTATAGCATTGTTGGGAGTTTGACATTTTCTTCTGAGTTCCCAAATACCTTCTTATAAGTATTTCATCTGCATGATTAAGATTTCATTTTTGCTCCAAGGCCTTTTATCAACTTTTGTTATGTCAAGAACAGAGTCAGCTGTACCTAGAGCATGCCCAGTCAGTGATTCCAATTCCTGCCAACACATTCATGCATCTTTTCAAGTCTAAGTCTTTTCTACCTGAATCTTTCCTTTAACCCTGATGTCAGGGAGGATCAAAGACCCTTCAAGCCTGTTGCACAGACTGGGTCACAGACCTCTCACATGCCAGCTGGGTCACAGACCCCTCATATGCAGGCCACAAGCTAAGTAATTAGGAAAAGATCCCATGAGCCGTTGGCAGAGTTGACAGGTTCATTCCAATACAAGCTCAGTCCTCAGCTTCCTCAGCAGCAGCAGCGGTGGCCTCCTGGGGTCCTTGGCAGCAATAGCTCACAGCAACAGTAGTGGTCCCCTCGTGTCCCCCCCCGGGGGTGGGGAGCTCTGTAAAGCCCATGCACTTGGGGGCCATGGCCCAGAACACTTCTTCTCCTGTTTGCCTGGCTCTGCATCACCATCCTCCACCATCTTCCACACACCACCCAGAGCCATTGTCATTTTATACCAAAAGTACACAATAGTGACAACAAATTAAGGAGTATCTGGGCACACATGTGCAGGAACACTACTCTCACACAACTTATTTACAACAGATGTGCTGAATCATACCCAGCCGGATATGAGGCGAGGGGGCCTGACCATACTAACTCCATTTTCCTCACACTTGATGTATAACAGAGACGTAGAGTCAGAGTTTATATAAAGAAACTACAAATTGATAAAAAAGCAAAGAGAATAATCTCTTGATTTGAAGTCCTCATCAGGTTTAATTTTTAGTTGAGTAATCACATCTAGCCTCCTTGGGAGTAGAAAGAAAATTGAACACATAGGTGAAGGATTTATTCACCACATCAGAAATGCCTGGTATGCAGGACATACCCTATTCTCCCCAAAGTGGCGGCCCTTATTAAAAGCTCACTCTACTAATCCACATTTGAATCTCATGTCTGCGTTTTTCTCTTTTTTTCAGGACTGAACAAAAATGTAGTCTGAATCTGTTTACTCAGAAAAATAAGATCTATAGGGTTATTTTCGTCATAGTTTCAGAATGTTGCATATCACCTACATGTTACATTTAAATTGGTACTATCAAAATGAAAAGGCAACATGCCAGGTAGCTATTATATTCTAGCAAAAATTTGCATTTAGAATTAAAATGTAAGGCCCCTGACCTTTCATAGATCCAGCTAATGGTCACAGTTCAGTAAGAAACAAGAATCCAGTGTTTACTTGTTACATGCCACTAAATGGGTGGGCTGTTGGAAAGAAATATGTCAAAAAGTTAGCACAAGTTGTCTCTGGAGAAAAAAATATGTGTAATTTTAATTTTTCTCTTCTTTGTACAAATTCTTTGCAATAAGCACATACCACTTTCACAATAAAAATAATTTTAAAAAATTACATCTACGCTGAATTGTAAAGGTTCTTGGTATACACCAAATTATGTTTAAGCAAGACATGCTACAGGATGAAACCAGCTGGCATTCAGAAAACCCCTGGGCTTGAGGCCCACGCTGGACACTCTCACTCTGTCCTGACTTTGCAGGAAGGGCCCCAATGGATCTGCCTTTTACCCACTGCGGGCTCCCTTGCTGGGCCATGAGATCCCCAAGAAGTTCCTGTCTGCATGAGTGCCAGAAGGCCCCTTAAGGACAAACCGAGAGGGCGCTCTGGAGCTTAAGTTCAGGCCTCCAGTTCCCAAGGTTCAGACTAAGTAAAAAAAGAAGAGAATTTTGCCTTCACCTCAGGGAGTGAGGGGTGAGGTGGAGGTGGGAGCGTACCCTCGTGAGAAGGGGGAGCCACAGGCACACGGCCTGCTGGCAGCATCAGCCCCTGCCCTAAAGCAGACCCTTCACCCTCAAATGCTGTCTCAGCGTTCACCCGCCTGCGCTCACCACACGCAGCAGGACTTCCTCCTGGCCCCGAGTAGCACCTGCCAGCCCCGCTGTCAGGTTTGGGTGGGGTGACCCAGGACATAGGCCCTGTCGGTGAAGATGCTCGTGAGAACTGGCAGCGTGGTACAACTCCAGCCTTCTCTGACACAGCCTGGGGAACTGCCCTTTCGGGCTCACAGTCCACTTGCTCAAGAACCAAGTCCCAATCAGAAGCCTTCAAAGAGCCGTGCCCAGACAACACTAGCCTCAGGTCCCCGCCGAGAGTCTGGGTGGCCTTGGAGCTAGACTGGGTGAGCCTTGGCTCGCCCGCGCAGTGGTGATCGTGAGAAGCCACTTCCCGCTCTGCCGCTTAACTTTCTCTTGCACAGAAGGGGCTCATTTGTTAGAAAGGTTACAGGAAATAAAACATGGGCGGGTGAAATGTTGGTAGTAGAAATTGCTCAATAAATATAAATTATAATTATATGCTAAATCACGTTATATAAAGTAAATTCAGCCTCTCCGCCCTCCCACCTCTTTGCCCCCAGCCATTTCTATCAGACTGGAAACCACCCTTTAAGTTTCCCATGGAGCCTCTTAGCAAAACCATTAACCGTTTGTTGCTCATCCCTGAACAAGCTGTAAATTATGATGCTTCAGCTACAACACACAAGCTGAAAACAATTTAGTATCATCTTTTGGATTCTTGGGCTGACTTTTGTCACCTTGAGAGACTTAGATGTGCTAGTCACAGGAAGTGCTAATAATAAGGCAGATCATCATCACTAGTGTTGATGTATTAAATTGTATCAGAGTGTTAAATGTAAATTAAACATTAAATAAGTTAAGTGTTAAGTGTTATATTAAAATGTATCAGTGTTTTTTGAAGAAAGAAAGAACTAAAAACAACCCCACTGAGCTTACCTATTCTATAGTACAAATTAGGACCTTGTTTTTTTGCATGTTCTTCTATAACTAGATTAACTTTCATATTTTACTATTCTCTGATTAATAAGGTCACCTTTAATGAAGACATGGTCACTAAATCAGTCTATTTCTCTAACTGAGTAAAACATGTTGAGATCATGGAAACCTCTGAGCACCTGGACTTACCAAAAGCTAAATGTAAAATGGGCCACTGCGAAATGAAGCAAAATCTAGGGATTTTCATTATGTTGTAGACACCATGGATAATCTTATTTCCCACAAATGTTAAATATAAGGAAATGTTAAAATAAGGAAATGGCTACAGTTTATTTTCCTCCCCAAACCATAAATCATCCAATAATTTCATATGAACAAAAGCCTTGCAATAGTGTTTTATTGAATCTGAGATGCCATCATTATTCTATGTATTACTAACAAAGAAAAAGTGCTGTCATTGATTGAAAGATGTTAAATGTGAAAAAGTCTTAAAAGCAGTGAAAGATGGCATATCTGTCTATGTTTGATAAGCCCATTTTAACACCTTTGTGTCTCGCCCCAGCCCACCCATTAATATTTAAAGACATTAGTTAACTAGTTTGAGAACCTTAATCACAATTAAAATAGATGCTCCACTTCAAGCAACACAAATACAACATTCACCTCTGAATGCCCTAATCTTAATGACATTTTAAGCACTAATGAAATGAAGCTAGTTTATGTTTCTCGAAATGACTAAAAAAACAAGGACAGCCATGATCAGGAGGAAAGGCTGGGTCTTAAAGTGTTCAAAGGATTTGTAAATGAACATGTCATTTTGTCTTACTCCTACCTTCTTGAGCACTTGCTCCTAACAAATCCTTGGGATTATACCAGATTTTTAATTTTTTTCAGAATGAGCCACAGAGGGCTCTGTATTTATGCTAGCATCAGTCAGTTCACCCCAGGCAGTTATGGCAAAGTCTTCAGGAGTATAACAGGCAGAGACTTTTCCTAGCAGAAGCTACGAAAAATCTCAGCAAAGAGAATGTAGATGGAAATGTCAGGAGATAAATTGGTTTCTATTTTAAGGAAAGCAAAATAGTTATGTTTTTTTTTTTTTTTTAAAAAGATGACTGGTAAGGGCTGGCCCGGTGGCGCACTGCTACAGTGTGCCACTTGGGAAGCGCAGCGGCGCTCCCGCTGAGGGTTCGGATCCCACATACAGACCAGTGGCTCACTGGCTGAGCGAGGTGCGGGGAAAACACCGAGGGTTGCGATCCCGTAGCTGGTCCCGGTCCGGTACGGGCGTGACACTGAGGGTTGCGATCTGTTGCCGGTCACGAAAAAAGACAAAAAAGAAAAAAAGACAAAAAAGATGACCCGTAAGGGGATCTTAACCCTTGACTTGGTGTTGTCAGCACCACGCTCACCCAATGAGCTAACCGGCCATCCCTGTATGGGATCCGAACCCGGGGCCTTGGTGTTATCAGCACCGCACTCTCCCGAGTGAGCCATGGGCCGGCCCAAAACAGTTATGTTTTAATGCACTCTAGTTCAGACTGATTCATAGCCAATGACCATGCAAGTTAAAGCCCAAGGCACACACTCCCACCAAGACCCAGTGAATTCTGCCTCTGCCTTTCAGGAGTCATAGGCTTGGAGGGAGATAAGGACTTGATCTCAGGAGGCCTCAGTTTCCTCATCCAGGCTGTTGGACTAGATGGTCTGCAACCCCCCTTCAGTCTCTGTTGCTGTGGCCTAGCCAGAGGTCACCACTCAGCAAGGCAAACCCTGGGTCAGCTTCCCCTGGGAGGAGGTTTGGACTGACTGTGTCATGGTGTCAAGGATTTCTGGCTTCAGACTGGCAGAGACCTTAGACTTAAGGTTTCTGGCCCTTGCACAGTGGCCCCTGAGATTGTTGTTTTGGCTTCCCGGTATCCAAATATCCTTTCTATTAGGAGACAGCCCAAATTAGGTGCAGCACAGAGCCTAGTCACCTGTTATAGAGGCTCCATGGCAACCAGGACGTGGGCATGTGCCCAGTCTTGCTCAAGCAGAGCCACAGACACAAAGACACGGGCAGAGTCATGTTGGGGAGAAGAGAATTTTCTCTCTACTCCCTGAAGGTCTGATAATTTGAGTCTATGAATAAACGGACAGTAGACAGATTAACAGGAGGAAAACAACTAGGTTATTACATCACATGGGAGAGACCTCAGTGAAAGGTAATTCAAAGTAGTGGCTTAAAACTCTGGTCTATATAACATCCTCAGCAAAGAACAATACTCTTTAGAGAAGTGACAAGATGAAGGAAAACAGTTGCAGGCTTCCAGAGGAGGGCAGTTGTGGGAAGGTAAACTAATGGTAGAAAGGGCTGCTTAGTGAGTCTTACACAGATGCCTCTGGTGCTGTCTCCAGCTGATCTGAATCTACACTTGTCTCCTGTGATTAACTTCTGTCCTTCCTGGTACAGAGGGGAGGAGAGACACCCTTACAAATTATGTTCAGTTTTTAGGCAGATAGGAGTGCAGAGAGTTTTCCTGTATCTGCTGCTTCTTAGTTGTCTTCAGCTCGAATCCTTCACATTTGGGGGAGGTCTATTCTGCTCTCCCACAGTCAGACTTTCTGAGGTGGTCTCAGCAGTAGAGGTGAGCATGGAGAACACAGCATACCGCATCCCATGGCAGCGTCGCAACCAGATGGCTCTGGGACCATGGTCTGGCTGTGTGTTCCCCATCCAACCTCCCTTTGTTCCTGCACACTCTCTGAGCCTGGTTTCCTCTCTTTCTCGCAGGTTCTTATTAAAGCTCTTTTCAGCCTTCACTGGTTCCTGTTGTTTGCCACCAAGAACTGTGACTTCCCGATGTCCATCAAGGGCAGGTCTGCACTGTGCTTTGGAAAGCCAGAGATGAGGGCCAAAGCATAGGGGTGGCTGGGGGCACCTGGAGTGCTCTTGTCAGGTCTCCTGGCGGGTTTGCAGGCTCTCCAGGAGGAGCCCTGCTACCTGATAGAGGGTCCTACCCTCTTCTCTGACTCTTCCCTTCTGTGTATGAACCCTTCCTGATGCCCTGGGCGTGCAATTAAATGCTATTTTAAAAATCAAGTTTTATCTAAGCTCCTTATGGGGTATCTCTACTCCCACAGAGATGCAGGAAGCCCTGGTAGCGCAATAATTACCCCAAACTTGACAGAAGGCTGCCTGAGAAGCTGAGACAGGGTGGGGGCAACTCTCTTCCTGGCCTGCCCCCTTCAGGAGGTTTCACTGCTCATCTCCTAAGTCAGTGAGATTTTTGTTGCAGCCCCCACCCACGCCCACCCCCACCAGCAGAAAGTCCTACATCACAGTGCTGGGGTAAAATGGATTTTTCTTTCTTTTTTAAAAAATCATGCTTATTTGGGCACTGGGGAATATAGTTCCTGGTATCCAAGGGAAAGTGCCTGTTAAATGTTTGAATCAGGCCATTTCCTCTGCAATTAGGGTCTTTTGGCTCGAACAAGATCTTTTCCAAGAAACCATAAGCCTATGTACTGGTATTTCAACATTTCATCCCTCATCCTCACTCCTCACTAGACGTCATATTGTCATACAGATTGAACACCACATGAAGCAATTGCCCAAACTGATTCTGCTATTTTTCAGGCTTAAGAAAATGAGGTTAATGTGCATGAACACACACACACACACACACACACGCCCAAAAACCTTTAGTAGAGCTTTAGACTAATATATGTGAAGGTCCATTTCCAGAAGGAATAATAACTAGAAGGCACAAACAAAGTACTGAAATAAAATCCCTCTTTGAATTATGCATAAGCAGAGTAAATTGGTAAAATCCAAGTACACTTTAAAAGTAGAGAATTGCCATTTGCTGAGACTAGGATTTACTTCATCATTGAAAAGGAAGGAAAAATCAGAATAACGTTAGTTGTGCTTAGCATCAGTGAAATGTGCCTCACATTTCTGATGGTCTTGTCTCTGGTCCATCATTATATTGTCTGAGTGGCACCTGGAATATACCTAGAGGAATGGAAATCATTATGTTGAAGAGATACCTATACTCCAATGTTTATTGCAGCTCTATGTACAACAGCCAAGAGCTGGAACCAGCCCAAATGTCCATCATCAGATGAGTGGATATGGAAACTGTGGTACATCTACACAATGGAATACTACTCTGCTATAAAAAAAGAACGAAATACTATCATTCTCAACAGCATGGATGGACTTAGAGAAAATTATATTACGTGAAACAAGTCAGGCACAGAAAGAGAAATACCACATGTTCTCACTTATTTGTGGGAGCTAAAAATAAATAAACACAAACAAATAAAGGGTGGGGGGGAAGACACAACAATTCCTTGAACTTGTTAAGACAAGTGAACAGATATGTTGTGTAGGGGGAGGGGAGAGAGGGACAGGGAAAGAGGAATGGGTAAAGGGTCCCCAAAATCAACTACAATGTATATTGAGAAGTTAAAATAAAAAAAAAAATTGTCATTGAGGCAAGAGTTTTCTTTTGTTAAGAGGTTTATGGTGTCTCGAGCTGAGGAGATGAAACATGGGGGTCTAGTTTTTCTTACTTCTGTTCATCCATTTACTGATTGGTTCATTCATTCATTACAAAGCCCCTTCACTGTGCTTGGTACGAGGGGGAAATTAACACAATGACAGAGCTTCTGCTCTTCACGGGTCACGGTCTCCTTCAATAGTTATGACATGGAGCCTCTTATGGTGCATTCTTTTTTTCTTTTTTTGTGACCAGTAAGGGGATCGCAACCCTTGGTGTGGTGTCACCCGCACCGCGCTCAGCCAATGAGTGCACCGGCCATCCCTATATAGGATCCGAACCCGCGGCCTCGGCACTCCCAGCGCCGCTGTGCTCCCAGCGCCACACTCTCCCAAGTGAGCCACGGGGTCGGCCCATGGTGCATTCTTTGTTCAGTGATGACAGAAGATGTCTGACCAGTGACTCTGAATTTCACAGGAGAGCCACTGCTTCCTGTTGGGTGATCAGCCATCAGTTCATGGAGAGCAGTGGTTTGCACTGGGTTTTGATCGGTGGAAATGGGCAGGGCACTGGCACTCTGGGCGAGGGGGGAAGAATGATTGGAAAAGACAAGTGTATCTGGGAGATTATGGTGGTGGTCAGTTAGGGAGACAATCCCCTGGAGGAGGATGGGAAGGTTACTTTGGAGCCACACAGTGGAGGCCCTGGAGTGGAAAGTGGAGTTTTGTTCCAAGGGAAAGTTTTTTGCGGGGAGGCCCTAGTTTCTTTCCTGTCGTGAGTCTTCCTGTAGGAACTGCTCCTCTGCTGCTTCTCCACTGATGGACCTGGCTAATGAAAGACTGGAGGGCTTGAGTTTGGATTCTCCCCTTTCCACCTTGTCTGCTACAGACTCTAATTCTGGAAACTTCCACCCTGAGGGCCCTGGGGAGTGTCAGGAGCCAGGGAGTCTCTGAGCGGAGGCCGTGACCGGGTCTCTGGCCACACCACAACCCTAGAGCTGCTCTTCAATGTGGAGCACTTATGGAAGAGAGGCAGCGGTGCAGTGGGGCTGAAGATGCCCCAGCCTCAGAGTTGGACTTCTCGTCCTTGAGATGCCTTCTTGTCTTGCTTTAGTCTATCTCATGTTTGTCATTTTGATGGGAAGGCCCCCTGATACCCCATCTCATTTGGCATACAGTTTACAAGTAAGCAGGCTATTGTTTTCTGAGCATTCTTGCTAACTTTAAAAATCACATTTCTTTTTTTTTGGTTTTTTTGGATTGCTTGAATTTTAAAAGTTTGAGCAGTTTTTTATTTTTTATTTTATTTTTTTTCCTTTTTTACTGACTGGTATCGGGATCGCAACCCTCGGTGTCACGCCCGTACCAGGGACCGGCAACGGGATCGCAACCCTCGGTGTTGCGCCCACACCGCGCTCAGCCAGTGAGCGGGAACCAGTCTCCACATGGGATCTGAACCCTTGGCAGGAGCGCCGCCGCGCTCCCAAGCCGCGCACTTCTCCAGTGTGCCACCGGGCCGGCCCTTGAGCAGTTTTTTAAATAGTAAAGTTTAAAGTCTCAAGTTGTCTTAGAGGCCATAATTTTCCTGCAGTTTCCACTACTGAGCCTTGTTCATGACTTGTGTGATTAAAGGCTCAGGGGTGTCAAGGGGAGCGCAGACTGGGAGTGGCATTTGGAGGGCTCTATTAACCTTCCGTAGGTCAGGTGAGGTCAGGTACAGGGTATTGTTAAAACTCTAAATTCTGTATGGTGTTGAGGATTGCCTGAGAGGACTGCTCTTGAAGCTGATTCCTGGCTTGGTCTTCTACTGGAGAATATGTGCCCAGCCACATTGTTTCCTGGAAGAATGGGTCAATTTTGATAAGCTTTTGGAGTATAAGATAGTTGAATGATGTTATAACTATCTGGTGTTCACCAGTGGTAGAATGGAAGTGGAACTTAAAATTGAGATGTGTACTAAAAAGGAAAAATTCAACTGTTACATATGATACAAAAAATTCCTTGTGTTTATTTACCCGGGGTTAGTGCAATCAAATAAGTCACCATTAGCTCTAAAGATTATAACAAAGTATTATTAATGGGATATCATCCAGAGTGCTAGTTAATATATGGATGATCACTCTCAAACAGATGTAAGCCTTTTAAAAGTAACCTGGAGTGAAAATTCTCCTCAAATGCTTCAGATGTTGAAATTCTATCAATTAACATAAATGTATCTTATTGCAAAAATATAATAATCATTAATGTCTGTGAAAGCTATTTCTTTTTTTTTTTTTTTTTTTTAAAAGATGACCGGTAAGGGGATCTTAACCCTTGACTTGGTGTTGTCAGCACCACGCCCAGCCAGTGAGCGAACCGGCCATCCCTATATGGGATCCGAACCCGGGGCCTTGGTGTTATCAGCACCACACTCTCCCGAGTGAGCCACCGGGCCGGCCCTAAATTCTGGTTTTTTTTCCTCTGGCTACGGGTGCTCTAACATTCAGAGGTTTTTGCTGCCCTTTGAAAGCTGACAAATTCATGTGCAGATAACACTAACAATGGTGATACCAGCCAACGTTTACTGAGTGCATTATGCTAACCCATCTGCAGGCCTTATCTCACTTAATCATCAACAGACTCCCATAAAATTAGCCCATTTCACCTGAGGATACTGATGTTAGATATGTGCCCAAGATTACATATGTGCCTGATCAGAAACTCTGCCTTTGCTCTGACCCTTACACAATTCCACCTGCCTGGGAAAAGTGTGGACAACACCCTTCCCACTTTGTGTCTGAGGGTTAAACTCTCCTGAACCAAGTCTGTTGAAATGGCTTTACTTCTAGAAGTTTGGTCTACCTGCCACTTCTCAGCCAAGGAAGGACCTTGTCAGGGTGGCAGGTGAGGGAAGGTTGTAGGAGAGGAAAAGCTAGCTTTTTTCCATTAATATTGTAAGGAAATTTAAACAACTCTTTGAATTTATTTTCTTTTAAAAATTTTCTTTTTTCTGATTTAAGAATATAAAGAAGATAAAAATTGTAGTCATAATCTTCCAATAAGAAAGAAATTCTGTAAAAAGTGTTTGTGTACCTTCTATCTTACTTTTATGCATTTATGTGTGTGTGTGTAAACCAAATTGGGGTCTGTGTATATACAGACATATATACATATACATATATATATTTCTTATGCATTTATTACTGAACCACTTATCTTTCAACATTTCCAGGGACTAGAGAGGTTGTCCACGTGGCAAACCAATTTAGAATACAACACATTTTTGTTAATTAGCTATATGTGCCATATTTAATTTTTCATTCTTTCTTGAACCACAGTAGTTTCTTGCCAATTCTTGCTGATTAGTCCCCTTCCCTATCTCTTGTTTTCTCTCTGTGCCCATTGCCACTTCCATATACAACCCCATTACCTTTCTCCTGCATTTTTCCTTCAAAACTGCGTTCAAGGTCACCAGTCTTGCTCATTAATGATTCAATAATGTCCAGTATATCTATGTTTTTCTTTTGTTGCTTGTGCCTTTGATGTTATACCTAAGACACCATTTTCTAAGCCAAGGTCACAAAGATTTATGCCTATATTTTTTTCTAAGCGTTTAAGTTTTAGCTCTTGGTATGGCGTCAGGGTAATACTGGCCTCAGAATAAGATAAGAATTGTTACCTCCTATTGTATTTTTTTAATATTTGAAAAATAAATAATCTTTTTTAACATTTAATATATTGGTCAACAATTCTAAGATGCATATAATTTATGAATAAATATGCATATATTAAGAGATTTATCCCTGAGATATTTTTAATGAGAGAGGTGAGGGATCAAAACAGTTCAAGACCACTACAGTAATCTCTCTTCTTAGGAGCCTGAATAATTAAATACTATTTATACTTTATTAGTAATTTCTTTGAGGCCCAGCTGAACATCCACATACTCAGGAAGTTTTTTTTATCACCATCGAATAGTAGCATTTCACATATGAGTGAGATACTATAATTTTGGAAGAATCTTTACATCTGACTAGATCCTTGGTCAATAATTACTTTTAAAATAATTCTTATATGAATTCCTTTTAGTTTTAGTTGGGTAATTCAATCTACCAGTAAAAGCCATAATGTTCTTTTACTGATTAATGATTTTAAGTCATCTTTATTTATTTATTTATTTTTAAGGAACACTTGAAGTTCATTTTTATTGTGATAATTTTTTTAAAAAATTATTTATTTTTTATTTTTGGCCACAAAACAAGTCTTAATACATTTAAAAAAGACTAAGATCATAGCAAATATGTTCTCTGACCACCATACCAGAAGGAAATTTAGAAAATTCACGAATGTATAGAAATTAAAGAACACTCTCCCAAATAAACAATGGGTCAAAAGAAAGTCACAGGGAAATTAGAGAGTACTTTGACTTAAAAATCAAAGTGCAACGTATCGAAATTTATAGGATGCAAGGCTCGTGATATGCTTAGAGGAAAATTTATACTTGTAAACACGTATATTAAAAATCTCTTATTAGCAATGTAAACTTCTACCTTAAGAAAATAGAAAAAGAAGACAAAACTAAACAAAAAGCAAATATAAGTAGGAAATAACAAAGATCACAACACAAATATATGAAATAGAGAATTAATAAACAATAGAGAATGTGAACAAAACTAAAAGTTGATTCTTTAAAAAGATCAACAAAATGTGGAAACACTTATCCAGACTGACTAAGGAAATAAGAGAGGAGACCGAAATTACCAAAACCAGAAATAAAGCAGGGGCATCATTACACTGTCATTACGGTATTTTGTGGTGGTAAGATTAGCTTCCTTCTCTTTCTCATTTGCATTTTCGTTCTACTGGTGGGTTTTGTTCTTTCTTGTGTATTCATGGGAGTGATTATCATTTTTCGGATTCCAGATGCAGGACTTCCTTGAGAGATTTTGTAGGGCTGATTGTGTGGTGGTGAACTCCTGCAGTTTCTGTTTGTCTGTAAAATACATTATTCTTCCCTCATTTCTGAAGGATTGGCTTGCTAGCTATAGTATTCTTGGCTGGCAGTTTTTTCTTTTTTGTTTTTAATATATCATCCCCTTTTCTTCTGGCCTGTACAGTTTCTGTTGAGAAGTCTGCTGTGAGTCTGATAGGGGTGGCCTTATAGGTGACTTGATGCTTTCTTCTTGCTTCTTTTAAGACTCTCTTCTTTGTCTTTCAGCTTTGCCAGTTTGACTTTTTTTCTTTTCTTTTTCATTTTTTTTTTACACAAGCAAAGCTACTCTCAATGTTGGTTATGTTTATTTTACATTATTTTTATTTTATTTTTTTAAAAATTATTTATTGGGCCGGCCCGGTGGCGCACTGCTACAGTGCGCCGCTTGGGAGTGCGGCGGCGCTCCCGCCGAGGGTTCGGATCCCACATACAGACCGGCCGCTCACTGGCTGAGCGAGGTGCGGGAGCAACACCGAGGGTTGCGATCCCATTACTGGTCCCGGTCCGGTACGGGTGCGACACTGAAGGTTGCGATCCATTGCCGGTCACGAAAAAAGACAAAAAGGAAAAAAAAATTATTTATTTATTTATTCAAATATTCATGAGATACAAAGCTGATGGTCCCCCCTCCTGCCCATGACGTGGGGGCCAGATTCATACTGGGGGCATATCCATTACCAGAAATTACTTTTGTATCCTTTGTCCCCTCCCAATTATCCTCCAACCTCCATCCCCTCCTCCTTCTCCCCTCAACTCCAATTTGGAGCCCTAGGAATGTTCCCTCCCTCTGTTGGATCATGGCACTACTGTGGTCTTTCTTTCCTGCCTTTCTTTCTGTCTTAGCTCCCACATGTGAGTGAGCACACATGGTATTTATCCCTCTGTTCTTTGCTTGTTTCACTCAACGTAAGTTTCTCCAGATTCATCCATGTTGTTGCAAATGGGAGTATTTCATTCTTTTTTATGGCAGAGTAGTATTCCAT